>NW_018020736.1:254503-387191 GCF_002006095.1 Pseudomyrmex gracilis
GGTCACTGACCTCGGCCGCGCGGCCTTGGCGGGTCATTGACCTCGGCCGCGCGGCCTTGGTGGGGGGGGAGGTCACTGACCGCGGGCGCGCGGTCTTGGCTGGGTCATTGACCTCGGTCACGTGATTACGGTATATATATAGATATGTGTGTGTGTATTATATATAAATATAGAATATTATATATAATATATTATATATAATACATATCATTCTGTCTTTGTTTCTCACTGAATACTTAACGAAGACAGAATGACTTTTGTGTCGACTTGTGTCGACTGTCTCTTAAAAGGAAAACAGCCACTGTCGTACGTGTACTAGCTGTCGTCGCGGTGACATGTTGTGTCTACTGACGGAATATGTTAAAATAAAAATAATAGCGCGCGTCTGTGATGTGCTAGTACTCAAGAAAACGTTTGATTTGATGCGTCAGGCTACTGTAATTGTAAAATTTGTCGATAAATGTTAATGAATTCAATGAATGAAATGGTGATGTCATGAATAAAAAGGAGGTAGAATATAAATTCATTTACAAGTCCCAAATTCGGTGCATCGCGGTCATCTTGTGCAATCGTGACGATGTTGCGATCGCTCAGCAAGTTTCCTTGTACGGATCGCTTTTATATAACCGCGAGAGCGGGATTGCGCGTTGCGTATTTGACGTAAGAAAGAGACAGAGAGAATGTGTGTGTGTGTGTGTGTGAAAGAGAGAATGAGAGAAAAAGAGAAAGAGGAAGGAGAACTCCGAAAAGATGTCTCGGCTATATCGAGCGATCGCTTTTTTGGGCCCTTTATATGATCCGCGTTGCGCCGGTTGAAGCACGTAATAAAACGGGACAGTACTACACCACCGAGCGTAGAGACGATCATTTTATACGAGCAGAAAAAATAAATGGCCTCCAGCCACTTCCACTGGGCACATCTCAACGAATTTCAAGGACTCCTGTCCAAAAGGGTGCGCGCGTCTCATCTCTGTTTCAAAATAAGAGAATCTCGTATCTAAAATATACCGCTCGGTCGCGACAATTTTAGCGGCCTTTGCGGTTTGCTATGACGAAGATTTTGCGTGAAATTTAAATCTTCGTCGCGATTTCGTTAATAGGAGTGGCAAGATGTTTCATATCGTTTCACGTACAACGAGTTATTACGAAACAATTTGCACAAAATAAAACTATGTGACTTACATTTTTATTTTTTCACAATATTTTTTTCAAATTATTTTTTTCAAACTTTCTACTTTTCACAGACGATTTATCTATTTGTCATTGAAATATATGACTATTTGTTTTTTATCATTGACCGTGTGGAAATATATAAATGCGCGAGTGTGGCTCATATGCAGAACTGTGGAGTTATGAGCGAGAATCTAAAAAAAGCGATCCATTTCCGTGAGAAATGTGTTTCGTTTGTGCCATATGTTCTCGCAGAAAGCCAAGCACAAACCTGCGTAAGACCTACGTCTGTCCAGTTCTTGTCACAAACGCCTTGCGTCTGACATATTTATGATAGAGAACGCGACGCCATGTGAAAAGATACAGACAGCAGCTCTTATTATCTGAGCGCTCGAGCACCTTGAAGTGTAACTGTAAGACGAGATTATTTACCGAATAATAATAATACATTCTCTCTTCAACCACTATTTCGAATGAAATCTCAATTATGACAATGTGTGTTACGATTATTCTCCGTTAATCTTCACTGAATAGAATTTTTGTGTGTAAATTGTTTTTATCTATAAAATAAAATCTTACTTTTTTTTAGCTTTAACAATACACTATCGCAGCTTGAATAATATTATCGTATCATTATCAGTTTGTTGAAGAAAGTAATTCTCTGAAAAATTAAAACGCGCGAAGTTCTAAGTAATGAAACAGATAAAAACACAGTGTAATAGATATAAAAAACTCGTGAATTGCTCCAGAAATATAACGCGTATACATAAAATCGCTCGAAAATCTCTCGCGCTCACGACGCGACGTTCTTTGTTCTCGGTTCCTCCGGCTTATCGATCGTTCGGAAGGGAATCGCGTCGTCGCATATAGACGAGAATTGAAGGCTGCTGCGAGCGACGTCTAAATGGTTTTCTTCTTCATGGCAAAAGGGGACTGCGACAGTCGATACCTAGCGCAAACACTATAATTTCTTCCGATCGCGTTCTTATCTTTTGACATTTGTGCGCGCGCGTCGGAAGAAGAACGTGTTCGAGATTCTGTCACTCGCGATTAGGACAGTCACTATTAAAAGCTTTCCGATCTAGAGTTCTGGGGGACAAAAAAAATAACAGAACGACCGGATTTATCACTTATATGAACCGGTGTCTTATGTTCTTTTGTTTGGTATTTTTTTTTATTGATACTATATTTGTGTCACACTTTTTGCGCGAATTCTCTTCTTTTTTCTTGTACATACTGCTTGTACTTAAATTTTGTTTACATATTTTCGAAGCTGTGACACGGTTTTTTTATTATAAAATCATAATTTAATCTCTTGACAATTATGACCGAATTTCGAGCTACGTTCCTGGCTGCACAACAATTCTCATTTCAACGCTCGAACGGACTGACATCCTCCTTCTCTTTTATCTGACCCCCTTCCATATAATGCAATTCCCCTTTCTGCGCGTTGCAGCATTCGTCTCGTCTTGTGCCGCAGACGGCCGCCTTCTTTCCATCTTTCTTTCTTCCTTCTCGTCCTCTGTCGCTATTTCCCGACCGGCATAACGCTGTAACTGCAGCCGGCTGCAGCAGTGTCGAGAGACGCAATTCGAATTTGACCTTCATCCTGTGCTCCCTGCTTCATGGGCTCCACCCACGAAAGCAAAACGATTATTATGATTCATGTTCAACGTGCAAACACGCCCTTCAAGTTGTTTCCTTCGATCTCAATGGGAGAGTTTGAAAGAGTTTTCATTCGGCGAGCAAGAAACGGGGTGATTCGTGATTTTATAAACCGCAAAATTATATTTTACGGTCACTATTCAAATGTTTGTATCGCATAAGTGCCAATATAAAAAGATCGCGCGTACTTTTAAAACACGCAACTTTTTTTCTAAATTATTTTTCTTTAAAAAAATAATCAAATTTTTTTATATGTGTAGTTTTTGTCAAAATCACTCATTGTTGAAAGAATTTCTTGTACCGCGATACGTTCGTTGTCGATAAATCTCTGTCTCACATCATACAATTGTCAACACACACTCAATTTACTTACCTATGTGCGATCTTCGATTCTTCTTTGATGTTTGATGCCAGAAATACCATGTCGATGACGTCTGAAGACGGATGATCGGGATAACGGTTTTGTGATCATAAAGAATTGAATCGTTACGCACGTCGGATAAGCGTGCGCGCGCGCTCGAACTCGATCATTTATTTATACTACATAATTGCTTGAGAAAGATCGCGGGCGTCGTATCGTTATCGGTTCTTCTAATAGCACGTACGTATGCGATATAATACACACACGCGTTCAACACGTAAAGCACAATCGCGATATACGTGCATACATAAGCGAGGCTGATGGCGCTACGGAGTATCGCGTCGCCTCGTAGATTCGATTCGATCGACCGTGAAGACACGTTTTCTATAGCCTCACGACTAGGCGTGGGCGCTAAACAGACGAGGTGACACTCCCGAGCGAGATGCATCGAGTTGCAAAGAGAGCAAAAAAAAAAAAAAAAAACAAATAAACTGACTCGACGCATTTATCAGCGGCGAAACGACGACAGGGGATGACGCTATTCATTCGTTTCACGTCGCGAGGGGCTAATCGAATACGCGCGCCGCACGTTGTATTCTCATGTGTTAAAGGTCTTTTTCGACGGATTAGGAGCGCGTTATTACGTGAACGAAAGAACCGGAGCGATTAGATAAAAGCGTCGCGACACAACGTTCGTTACAAGGATTTATTGCCGTTCGCCGAACGTGCCGCTCGCGGAGAAAACGCAAGATATATACGTTGTGCGCAAAATTATGCAAGTGTTTTCACAATGTGGTACAAGATACTCTTAGTAATTTTTTTATTGCTTATTGTTCCCGCGTAAGACTTCTTCTCCGCAATATATATGTATGTATGCTTATATTCGCGCCTACTCTATGTGACATTTGCATGCGTATCTACGTGTTCCACAAAAACTTATCTAACATTCGTGACGGAATGCTTAAGGTTGACGACTTTGCGTAACGTCAGCCGCGTCGGTTTACTTGCGGTCGTATCTTCCCGAAATGCGGTTCGCGGTTCTTCTGGAATATAACAAATATTGCGGTCGCGCCTATGTTTACGTCGCGGATGCAGATACGCCGTGCAGATCTTGTGCAACCATTTCTGCGGGTGTGTTGACGATAGCGCGAGACGAAGTGGCAGAGAGGTCACGAAAAGACAAAGATGACGAATGAAAAAAAAAAAAAAAAAAAAATGTGACTCGTGCACATTCCTACCGATCTGATAAAAATATTCTTTGTCGTGTGAGAGGGGAATACAAAGAATAAAGTCATCATCGTGACCGCGGCGCAGCAACTGCATAAATGCGAGATTAAATAAGAATAAATAAAAAAAAAAAAGATAAAATGCGGTCAAATTTTACGTCGCTGTATTAATTTCGAAGTCGTGCTGTAATCGACAAAAGAGACCCGTTATTTTATACGTTTATCACGCCAGCGATAAAAAAAATGTCGAAGGTTAATCGACAAGTTAACAAATTCGCGTGGTTACGTATTTATCTAACTTTACGAGACACAGTAAAAAAACAAGACATTTTTTTTCATAAGAATTTTACGCGGATTGAAAACACTTGTCTTTTCGTACACGTATTTCCTTTACCAAGCTTGTGTTAATTGCGACGACATGTGTTGCGGTATTTATAGCGTTGAAAAGAGTTCTGATATGTGTGCGCGCGGACGTATGCGCATGTATATACGAGCGGGAATATA
The DNA here is from genome assembly GCF_002006095.1 of Pseudomyrmex gracilis. Classification (NCBI taxonomy): domain Eukaryota; kingdom Metazoa; phylum Arthropoda; class Insecta; order Hymenoptera; family Formicidae; genus Pseudomyrmex; species Pseudomyrmex gracilis. The sequence goes on from NW_018020736.1 coordinate 259,430, forward strand.
AAGCGTAAATCAAGCGTAGATACAATGAAAGCCACTTTCGGCGATTCTTTTTCAAACGGAGAGAAACGAGTGTCGAACTGAGCCTATCGTCTGGATTGTGTGTCTGTTAAATCAGCGGACATGATATATATATATATATATATATACACACAAACTCTGCCGTTGATGGACGAGCTATTTTTGCGCGACGAAATTTGCGGAATTTACATTGAAATCGCGTCAAGACAAAAGAGCCGTATCGCGTCGCGTGTCAAGCAAACGGGAGACAAAAACTGACGGCGGTTTTGTGAGACTTCAAAACAATAAAGTGTACGTGTATAGGTTCGAAGAGCTGTGTTTTGAATAAAAATTTTATAAATGCAATTTTTATTGTTAGAAATGAGCGTTTTTTTGATACAAAATGTGTTTGTTTCTTCTAACAACAGAAAGTTTGTCACGTTTATAAACTTTTCGCATTGCATTTGGTATATCTCGCAGAGTTATTTCTATACGAATGTGAATTTCCGGTGCGTCAATTGTCACACATGAAACTCATTTGAAAATTATTTTGCTTTGGAGTTTATTAGTTTATTGATTATTGTTTCTGTGTTTAGAATTTCCAAATAACTCACTTATTCGTCTGATTTTCACTGCAGCGCGAATAAAAGCACATATTGAGTTAGTCATAATTGAACACACACTGATCAATCACAGTTGCAAACATCCATCATGTTATTTTTATGTCACTTACGTATTTATACTTGTATAATTTTAAATAGATTAACTCTTAATAGGAAAAAAAGCTTATTTAAAAAGGAAAATGATTAGAATATATAATAACTATATATACATATATGTATATAATATTAAAACGTGTATATACAATAATTTCACACGATCTTATATTTTCATAAAATAATGACATTATATATATAAATCTAATATAACATTTTGACGAAAGTTTATAATTACGTAGAAGAGATTACGCGTAACTCGTAGAAATCCGTCTTTACACAATGCTGCTAAAAATACCGTCGTAAAAACAGGTACGAAACAGAGCGAAGGGTCGGATAAGCCTTAATAACTGTCTGAAACAAAGAGTCTCTCAGGAGTTAATTACAATGCGAAGAACATCCGAATAAAGAAAAGATATTTCGAGATGGCACTTCAAAACAGCACAACAAAATACAATTTTAAATAAAAATGATAATTATTATAATTATTATAATTTTCCAAGTAGCTAAGATAAACGACTTGCGATAAGCCTTATATATATGTATGTATAAGAGCTTAGTGATAAAATATCTTAACTAAAAGTATAGTTAGCTTAATACTAATAATTAAGAGAAAAGCAGTTTTAAGTAAATAATATACAAAGAGATTTACGCAAACTTATGCAAAATTTATATCAACTTAGAATAATAGACTCTGATATGGCTCGGATAAAATTAAAAACTAAACACAACTACATATGAATAGTTTTATTTTAACACGTTTGTTTGTATTTATCACAATTCGTTGATTTTCTGATTGATTGCGTTTCAAATTTTGCCAGCACTGATGTGGACATATTGAATCACAATATCTTCGATCAATATTCCGCCGATATTTTGCACATTACGCACTATTCGTTTAATTACGACTCGCACTAACGACGAATCAAACATTACGTTTCGACGCGACGATTATTTTCGCGAAAATGCAACGTCGATGCAGCGCGATTTGTGCAGCGGAGCCATCCAGCAAATCGCAGATGGCTGCCGGAGACCCACTGGCCCAGTTCCACCCAGTTTTGCTTCATCCCCCTGCATTGCTGTACCCTGCTGCATCTTGCGTGACGTCACCAACCACCCTCGACCACCCACGCTTGCAGAGCCACCCCTTCTGCATCGCAGCGCCGCTCCCACTCTCGTCGAGTTTCCACCCCTCCCTTCCGAGAAGGAAAAGAGTCAGGTGGGAAGACTGCAATATTTTCTTTCTTCTCACCGACGTCCTTTTCTTTTGGTATTGTATTGTGTTTTGCGTTTTTTTTTTATAATCTATTTTGAATTATATCATAATATATTTTTATGTTTTCGTAAATCAAATATATCTGAGAAGACGGAGAGGTTTCGATCGATTGGATTTAGGATGTGAACACGTTCTCGATGAATTTCCTCCCCTCTGACTTGTCCTTCCGTCCCATTACAAAGAAACATTCGCCTGTTTTGAAAAAAAAAAATCACCCCTAGTTTATACTCTGAAAGTAAATTGCATTTTTACTGTCGCTTTTTATTGCCAACGCATAAAAAGGATTATGTTGTCCCCGGGTGCGCAATCTGCCGTATCGTGATATACTTTCTGGAAATAATTCGTGCAATGTGCATACGTCAAACTATCTCCTCGCATTTCAGATCGATACGTGATATTTTTTTAAAGCATTTTAACAAAAAGAATTTTTAACAAAATTGCAGAAATGTTATATCGTAATTGATGAAATTATTTGAATTACTGATGTGTGTGCGTGTCCTTTGACTTTTTTTTCACCTCGACTCTGAACAGGCACTCGTTATATCTTGGAATCTAATTTAAACTCTCGCACCTACGTGTGTTATTGACAGTGCAAATACGATATCTCTCTTCTTGCATATTTCCGCGGTTATGTAAGACCGTGGGCACGGCTGTGTAAAGAAAAGCGCTAATGCAGATCGAAGATATAAAACACTTTCTGGGGACTGTAAAAATATAAAACATTTAGATAAGTTTTAGTAGCTTTATTGTACAGAGGCGCCATCGTGCAGGAATGAGTTCAGTTTCTTATTTCACGCTTTTGCACGCATTTATTTCAAACAAATTTATTAATGTCATTTTATCAGTAGTAAAAAAAAAAATAATAATCTCATCGACTATCATTACTGTTAGCATTATAAAAAATCAAAAGCAACACAGTAATAATATACACGTGTGCGTTTTTCTCTGTTTTTTCTCGGAAATTTGTAAATTCGAACAAACGAGAGGAGAACGCGAAAATATTTTTACACGCAAGTTTATCTTATGAAAAAAAAAAAAAAAGAAAAAAACGGTCAGATAGATTTTCATCTTCGCAATGAAATTCGTTCATATTTCTTGAGACGGCCGCTTGCAATTTCCGACAATCTTCCCGCAGTAATTCAAGCCCCGATCAATGATGATGTCGTGCGCTAGAGTGGCCATTAAACGCACACCGTCGATTCTCACACAATCGACGTTGCAGAATCGTTTTTCTCTCTTCGATTCCCTCTCTTTCTCAATTCTCCAATTTCCAAAGTCGATCGTGAATCGCCGAGGGAGAGAAGGTTTCGTGCGTGCCCGTAAGTCACGCTCATGAACGATTCGCATTGGCACTTTGTGCGGCACGTCATCGTCGACGAGAGTGCATGCGTGCGTAGAGGGAAAGAGGGTAAAAGAGCGGCGGGTGAGAGGGATGCGTGCGTGCACATTCGCGGTGCGCGCGTACGTGCGTGCAACACGTCGCTCTTAATGAAACCGTGAGCGCGATAATACACACAGAGAGCGAGAAAGAGAGCGAGAGGATGGAGAGCAGGAAAAACGTCGGTGGTGAAGTGGTGGCAAGTAGCGGGGCAAGGGAGGTGATTTACGATGGGACGTGTGTGTTTTAAGCCGGTTGCATACGGGAGCGTGGAATGCGCGCTTTTTATGGTCGCGAAGAATGGCCAAAGTATAAAGGCACGGGGCATTGAAATTCGGCTCTCCTTTATGAGCGTGCACGCCAGTGGTCGACCGACTGACTGAGCTGGTTGCTGCTGGTTTGGTTGTGCCATCTCTCTCGCATGTGTGTAGGTACGCCTTTTATGGGGGACTGGCACGCTCATTGCGCATCCACCGTAACGCTCTTTGTCGAACAAACGAAAACCGGTACATAAACGCGAGATATGCTAGGTGTGCACTGGTGCAAGGACGCTGCAGAAAACCGGCACTGCGCAAAGTGCAGGAATCTACATTGCATAGGGCCCGAACTGTGAAAAGCGTGAGGGATACGTTCCCAGGAAAGTGTTCCGAAGGAAACCCGATTGCGCCGGTTGCTAAAGCCTGTTTCTGAACGAGCAATCGCGCGCTATTTAAATTCTGCAACTAGAATAAATCATTTTTCGGTATGAATGATTGGGATATATATATATTTTTTTTTAAACACCGTACACGCTACCGTGCGCCGCGCTAGCAAAGCAGAAAGAAGATTTATTATGCTTATATATCCCTTCCTTTTTAATAATTAACTTTTTGGGGGTACCAAAATATCATATTAAAAATATTCTTTTTAATAAATAAATGTTCACAGAATGTTGTGAAAAGTAAAAAATCGGGTGTTTTTCGTGTATTTTTTTAACGAGTATTTTCGATAAGCATGTGTAATTGAGAATCTTGTTGCAAATAATCTGCGCGAGTAGATCGCAAAGATTAAACTCGTCAAAGAGTTTTACGACTACCTTGGGACAATAATAATTTACTCTATCTTTCTCTGAAGGGGAGCGTTTTCTTTCTAATCGCTAATGTAACAATTGTGCGATATCAGCTGCGCGTATGCACGTCGCATCGATAACACGTGAACGAGAACCTCGCGAGAGCGGCGCGGCGTAGGCGACGTAACGCGCGAAAGGGCCAGCGGCGTGCATCAAATACTGTCGTGGTGTTGCAACCGGACGGCGCACCGTGTGTCACTGGGTCACTATATTTCACGGCCATGAATGGTTAAGATGGCTTTTCAACGGGATGCGGGCTCCTCGCGTTTATCTCGCTCCGAGCACGACCTCGGCTATAAAAGGGGCGGGGCAATTTCGCGAACCCCATGAGCCGACTCCGTCATGAACGTACATCTGCGCCCGCGGTGAGTGCTCTAGCGGATTATGGAGGGTCGTATGTCTCTCGTGTACGTACGCTCGCGTTACGTTCGCGTTTCCACGTGAGTATCCGGTTTTTTTTTTTTTTTTTCCATCTACACGCGCGAATCTACGCACGCGGCAACGTCACAAGGAAACTACTACTACTACTACTACTACGTCCGTCTCTTCCGCGACGGAGAATTGAAATGCAGATGGTGCATGTCGCGGCGGTATCGATTCGGAAGACATATAGCTATAGTCGGGGAGGTGCGCTGTATTGACGCACGGATGTTCTCTATCCGATTGTGTAACAAGGGTGCCGGAAATAATCTATTATTTACGGCTCTTTCGCGCCCCGCGTCGTCTCGTGAATGCAAAAAGGATGTTTTATGTCGTCTTGAAAAACGCGCCGAAAGAAGGATACTTAACGAATCTCTTGTAGATTTATTTCCCCCCCAACGTCAAGCCGCAAAAAAAAAAGGACAGAGCAACACGCGTTTAAGCAATATCTCTATATCATCTGCAAACGATTTCTCGAGTCTCAATGTAGAGAGACAAGATATATATATATATATATATATATATATATACACAATTGACCTAATTGCGTCTGACGCGCGTATATTCGTCTTATCCGAAATAAGCGACTCGTATGTTTTAATTATTCACCGTGTACAACTACGCTCGTTCCTTCTGCGTATTTTTATCTTGCGTAAGATACGCAGAAATAATTATGCAATTTGCTTGTGTGTGTGTGTGTGTATACATGTGGACGCACCTTATGGAGATAACGAGTGGCGGCAAACTCGAGCGGCGATACCGGCGGCGCGTCGACAATATTTTCGACCGCGTGTAATAAATATCATATATAATTGCAAACGCGCGAGATACGAACCGACAGGTAGTGGAATCGTTTGGATGTGACCCACATAAAAACTCGCCGCAGATGCGCACACGTTGCACACGCAACCCACCTAATTTGAATTCGTTCAAAAGACCGCTATTTTATTAGCGCGTCGCTGCACCTTATTCCCGTGCTTGGCGAACCGAACGAGCCTTTGTCTCGCTACAATCGTCGTGCGCACATGCGCGCGTACTTTCACCGTACGTTTCCTGGCGTCAAAGAGAGTTTGATGCATTGGGATTTGGTTTTTTTTAAAAACTACCACGATCAAGCGATCGTAATTAGCAAATTTTCCACACGCGGCGATGCGCACACATCTCGGTTTCAATAAGATCCAACAAAGGCTTTACGAGAAAAAAAGAAAAAAGGAAAGAAGGAAGGAAAGAAGAGAAAAACGCTTTGTTACATTATATTTATCGATCGAGAATGCGTTTATCTACACTTTTTTTTTTTATAATCGTGGCGCGCGACGTGTAGTATATAGCGTCGTTGGCGCGGCGGCTTTTTATCTCTCCTATATTTCCACACACTACGCCATGGAGCGTGCACGCGTCTCGGGATCGCGCTGCGGTCGAACAAAGAAGAGGCATAAATAATCCGGAGTTTCCAGCGGGCGTACCGATAATTAGATTCCAAGGACCGCCTATTTTGGCCGAAAGTTACGTTAGAAGAAGAATCCACAGCCTCCCCCCACTTCGTTTCCCTTCCATGCCGGATTCACTCCTGTTCCTTCTGCTCTCCTTCCCCTCTTCCAGCGTCCTCACGACCCACTTTTGGCCTCCTCCTGATATTCCTCTCTTCTTCTCGCTCTCCCATCTCTTTTCTCCCTTCCTCTTCGCACCCACTCCGGGTCGCGCTGCAAAACTTCGCCAGTGGGAGCAAACAAAGAGAGGCTCCCACCCTTGCAAATGCGCTCAGCATATTTATGGCACCGAGAACTGCCGTACACTTACCGCCAAAAATGCTGCGGAGGGTCGAGAGCGAGAGCAAAAACACGACGGATGTGACCGGGAGATTCTCTCGAACGAGAGGAATCCCCGAGGAAGAATCATGTGACCGACGAGATTTGCGGAGATTGCGCGCAAACACCGGATTATATTGACTCCCGTTTATTTATTTATATCTTCCGCTTTTGAAACTGTGCTTTTGACACTTGCAAAATACCAGTTAAATTAAAGAAAACGTTTGTTCTAAAGCAACGACCAAAAAAAAAGGTTTCAATGTTCGTGAAATTGAGAAAGAGAACGCTGAAGAAACTTGCGTGATATACTTTTTTGTATAGATTCACAGTTCGTATACCAGAGACAAAAGCGCGTAACAAAGTTATGCGCTTTTTTTTTTTACTTTTTTTTTTTCCACGAGAGATCCGAATATGAGAATGTCGCAATTCGATGCGACGCGACACGGACTTAGTACGGACGGAAAAACTGACGAGGTTCCATAAACTGGATCCTCGCGTTCCGCGGTCCCACATAAAGTCCCATAGAATGAGACTTTGCGGTACTCCATTGAGAGAGCGCGCGGAATAAAGTGAAGGAACTCGAGAACTGCTCCACTTCCAGACAATGGGAGCAGGTAGTCCAAGTGTCCTATCTCTCTTTCGCGTTCCCATTGGTGGCCGCCCTTTTTCCTCGCTCGCGCGCTTTTGGCGTTATAAAAAGATGCGCCCGTAAAAAGTAGTTACGGTTATAATGGGTATAACGAGAACAGTGATTGTTACCGCTTTATACCGGTTGCGGGGTTCAATCGTCATAAATTCAACGTGCGAACGGTGCCACAATACACGTTAAATCATTCTCGATCGCATCTAAAAAAGGGCTCTGAGTTATTGCAGCGGTTGAGGAACAGAACGCGCATGCGTTCAACATTCCGCGTTCATTTGCAAAGGGCTGTTATGAGAATTTCGTATTGCAAGAGAGACGCGGCGCGCGGTCTACGGAAGAAAGATAAGGAGAGAAAATTTTATAAACACACACTCGTGAGACGCGCGTGTTATTGCATTTTTTTTGTGTGTGTAAAAACAAAAAGTTAAAATTAATCCAGATACTCTTACATAGGAGAGATGAAAATATTCTATAAAGAGAAAATGACATTCACTGTATATTATTACGCGCGAGACAGAGAGAGAGAGACAGAGATTATTTTTCGATAACTTTCGTCGGGGCGAATCATTAAATTCGCCGGAAAACAACATGCCTAGATGAACTTAACGAGGGATTAAATGGGTCTCGTCTCTCAAGACGAGGCTTAGTATTGATTTTCCTTTCCTCGCCGCGGTACAGTCGCGGCTCTAACAAAGGACCATTAAAATCGGCGATTCTTCACTCTCGGAAACGTTCTTTTTCTTTCCTTTCCTCTTTTTCTTTCCGTATCTCGATCGCAAATCTTCCCCTGCCATCCGAGCCTATTGTGTATCCGGTAATAGAAAAAGTTCGCGCAACTATCGCGTATTTTTCTTCCATATGCATGTACGCAACATACACAAATCAGTGTGGTGACAACCAGATTTTAAACTTATACGAAACTACACACGGGATCTTGCTTAACGATTATAAATTTGTCAATGTCGACGCGTTATGCATTTTTTGAAACTGCATTTTATATTCGAATCTGACGAAAGAGAGAGAAAGAAAGAGAGAGAGGAAGAGAGAGATAAAAGATTGCGCACATCTGCGTATCTTTTATTTCTTTTTTATCTTAGCGAAAAAGTCGGGTTTTTTTTTCAGTATGAGAAGAAGCTTGTACTAAAATAATTAAATACGGAACGCAGAATCAAATCACCACTTAGCGTATACGCTTGATGATATGAATTCTCAGGAACGTTAAAAATATTGTCGTAAATATTTTAACGATAAAACCGAGCGCGGCCTCTTTGTCGCGCGTTTCTGCATTTCTATTTCTCTCGTGTGTCCGAAATTCTTCTCAAATCGACCGTACGTCTCTCGCGTATCTTTTCTGGAGGACGGCATCGGAGAGACGGGCGGAAGGGGATGGCGCGAAATATGCGCGCTCTGCTAGAGAAACGACATCCGGCGAGAACAAAAGTGATTTAGGCGTAGCAAACAACACACATACGCGATCCCTTCGAGAAGCGCGGGGGAGGATAAAGGTGGTTTACACGGTGCGTCGACGTGCGATATTTCGTTGCGTTGAAACTCACCGGGGCCACATTTCTCTTGATTTGGCGAAACAATCCGAGCATCTGAATTTCAAATATGGCGTCTCTCGCACAACACAACACAGAAGCCACATGCAGGAGTTTTACTCACACCACGATCCCGAGTTGACCCGAGAGAATCTTGTGCGAATTAGTTCACGAAAGAAAGATTCTTTTTCGCACCCTCCGCCAATCTCTTCTTCTTCTCTTCTTTCGAGAAAAAGATTACGCGCAGTTTGTTAGGATGGGTCGCCTAAACTCTGTCTATCAGAAAAGTCGTGATTCTTTTTACATACATATATAGCGTTCAGTTTTTTATATTTATTTCTTGAATATTATAATATATCAGAAGAGAGTTGTGCCGAATGCGTCATCTTAAATCGGTCACTAAAATCGTTCAACCTCAATATATATTTAATAATCAACACGTACACGAATTAAACGTGAGGCCGGAAAGTGGAAAGTGATCGAAGATCATGTTTCGTTTTCTCTTTGTCCCCGTGGCGGAATGAATTGCAAATGTTTTTTTCTCGAATATCTTCACTCGGATCTTCTTTCGAAACGTTCAACGATTTGTAGAACTAATTGACATGTTTCGATTGGATCGATTAAGAGTAAATTCCTAATATCGTTGATCGCGCCCCACGTGAGGGATTGCGGACCATTGAGCAGGCGTCTCCCGTGAAAATAATGATCCAATGCCCCCGGGGTTCTTTCGAGAACTGTTCGTTATGCCATGATTTCAGTGCTCTCGATATCGTCTTCTGCTATCTTCGACGATCGTATATAAGTCGAGGGCTGCGCGAGACGCATTCGATACGACTCTCTTGAATATCATTGGAACGACGATTTTGTTGAAGATGTTTGCCTTTGAACACAACGGTCTGCATTACTTGACGCTTGATTGATCTTTCTTCGCTTATGTCTTTCTCCGTCTTTATCATTGGATTGTATCTCGCAAGAGGCTTTAAACATGTAAAACTTGGTTTTTTATTGTTTTTTATTTTTCTTGGCTCTACTTCCACTCATTTTCATTTCATCGGCAATTATAAACGTCGATGTTTAAAATTATGTCTCATAAAAAAAGAATGACTACAATTGTTTATCAAGTCGTCAGCGGAATTAGAAATTCAGACGAGACAAGTGTGTGATTTGATCGAAAGGTCACTGTCGGAGAAACGTTGCGCACAACGTTGCATACGGTTACAGCTGTTCGTGCTTATAATAGCCGTGTGTAGAATTCATCGATACGTCGAATCGATAGCTATGATTGGAATGGAATTCCATGAATTTCGAGCGAGATCGAGAATCTCTTTCCGAGCATCAAAATGTTCATCAACTTCGCCGAGCAATGCTGACCTTGTGCTTCAGCAAGAAAGTAGCGGGCGGCCGCGCGCGGTATTGCGCGTTTAGAATTCGCGCGCGCGCGGTGAACGTATTAAGACTGACAGAGTCAAGGATGCTTAAAAAAGCGATCCGAATGATACACAACAATGCCGGCTATTCGTACAATTGACTTCTCAACACAAACCGTACACGGTCGAATGCGGGACGAATTTTTTTTGTTTTTTTTTTGCGCTCCGCACGAAGAATCACTGCGGTTTCGTAATACCTTGTTGTTTTTTTTTTTATTTGTTTTGTTCGAAGATAGGTTTCGCGAACTCTGTGTTTTTTTCGTGAAATTTTCGGATTACACAAGAGATACAAAGTTTGATTTTACGCATCGTTATAACGAGTGTGTTTTTGTGTCGATTTTAATTATTCAAAATTTCGGCAAGTTTCTAGATTAAACGCGTTATAATCGCACACGCGGACGCGTATCGCGTCCTTCGGAAGTCCGCACGTGCCGTTTTCTGGTGGCCTCAAGGTCGCGATAATTCGCAAGGGGGAAAGTAGAAACACAGGATCCTCTTGTTGTGTACGAGAGCGACAGCTGGGAAGCAGGCAGTCAGGCATGCGGGGCCCAAGGTCTCTCTCCTTCTGAGGGGCCCCTATTACACTTCGGCACCCATACTAACGCGCGCGCACGCATACACACATACGCACACGGGCATTTACATACAATCCTTGTTGTTAGACAAAGACCGCGAGATGATGCCCCGCTCGACCTTCCGGCAAATTCGCACACATGCACATATATAGGTCAAACTGCGCAGCGACGAAAACTAGTTCGCCTCCCGGCGAACTCTCGGAATGAAAGAGCGCGCTGCTTGGGCTATTACGTCTTTTTTATCTTGCTTTTATTTTGAAACACGCTGAAAGAAATTCTGCGTAGGCAAGAACTGATCTCATCAATGGCACGGAGTTGTAATACGAATCACTACTGCGTCTTTTGATCTTTTTCCTTGTTACTCAATAAAATAATGACGCGGTTCCACTAATTCTTTTATTGGTTGAAGGATCTTACATCGGATCTCAAGTTTTATAAACGCGACTGATTGCAATTGTATGTAATGTAGTACATCAATTATAGTTTTTGTTTTTTTTTTTTATAACAGCTTATTTTGTAAGTGAGTGTTTTTTGAATTGAAATCTCAATCAGCTTATTTTGTGTTCTATAAGCCTCTCAATAAGCGCGCGCGCGCTATTTAATTTAGTGACTGTGTATTATTTAATTTCGCATTGAAATGCTAACTTCAACAAGTTTATGAGGGAAAATCCACCGGTTCTTCTTGTTTCTCTTGACAAATGGGAGAGCACGCCTGCGCCTACGGGGCGGACGTCTAATTTACCATTCGTGATTTTTGCTCACGCCCCCCCACGAGAAATGTTCCGTCGGAGGGTGAAGCGAGATACAAAAAAAAAAAAAAAAAAAAAAAAAAGAGACTCGTCGATGAATCTATATATACACGCACGTATATATATATAAGCTCTTTCCGTATGACGTATAGCCGTGATTACCCTGATGTAGATCCGTCCGTCCATCCTGCCCCGATAACGCATCAGAAATATACAGGCCCTTTTCTTGCTAACTCTCTTTCTCTTTCTTCTTTTATCGGCGAACGCATCGATCATCGTTGCGCCCACGATTTTTCATCGGAGTTCTTTCACCAAAAAAAAAAGCTCTCCGAGATTGAAAAGCTATTCCGCCGTCTGGGAATGCAAAACGAGGCTTTTTTTGCCGGCTGCACTAACGGCCGTTATCATCATCGGAATGCCTTTTGACGGGAAAACAGTCCGAGCAATTGGAAAAAAATGCGATTCACATTTGCGAAATCGAGAGATTTCGAAAAAAACATTTCTGTTTACAAACTCCGGGCGATTTATCGTATAGGTTTCAAAAAAAAAAAGACGAAGAGAAGTTGCACATTGTCGCGATAAATAAATATTTATATAAACGAAATTTTTCTACTAACCGAATGACTTTCAAAAACGCTGACTGTTCTGTTGTACGTAGTTTCTTTCACGCACCGAGGTGCGTGAGATAACCACGTTTAAAAAAAAAAAAAAAATCTCCTTATGCCTTTATGCGACGTGTGACAAAGTAAGGGCAGAGCAGCATCGATCTCAAGAAGCGAAATAATACACTTGGAGCGAAATCCACGATGTTACGTCGTTCTTTATCGGTGATACCTCGTGGAGAATCCTCGGCGGTGATTTAGCCGATCGATTCAATTTTATGGGCGGTTCTTTTTTTTCTCGATGTCTCCGGCCGCGGTGCGATAGTACACCGGCCGTGATATGATGGTGTTGGTACAACCGGTGGAGAGATCGAGGGAGACTTGGCCATCCGGAAGCACGCGCCGATTCGCCTCAAATCGTCCGTGGCCAGGAATTATTGCCCGAAATTATACGTTTCACGTGCTGGCTACGCTCGATTCAGAGCGTTTTATACTACCACAATTGTCGTACGTCACCCCCGCAACCGCTCTGTATGTAACCCGCTCTTGTGTGACGGCTCTCTTTCGTTGTGTCTGTGGAATCACCCTTCTTCAATTTGACGCGATCGTACACGTGACTCGATACAGAAGCCCCGTGAAAACGCTTCGTAGAAAATTGAAGTGTCCTCCTTCCCCTGCGTGATGCGTGATGTTTGTCGGCAGCTCGCGTTTGTCGATAAATTTGAGAGACCGTTAAACATCTGCGTTCGATTCCTCGAACAAAAAGCTTGATTTCCTTCCCGATATATATTCATTTGCCATTTGAGTTTCGAACTGAAATCTAAACGTAAAGGAGGACGACGTGAGGTATAAATATCGTTTAATGTTTCCGTGCGTATAAATATCGTCGATTGCGAGCGTTTACACTTCGTAATTCTTCGGCGCCTGTTTTTTTTTTTTTTTTTTTTTTTATCGCCGTCATTCATCAGAGGGCGCAGTTGTGGAAAGTCGACGACTTGGCATCCGCATTACTGTCATCGCGCTATTCTTACATGTTATCTCTCGTTGTTACGTGCATAAGAAAGGAAGGAAGAGTAATGCAGTACGGGAGACGTAGCAGATATGAAGGTATATACGTGACTTACCGGGACGCACCCTCGTTCCCTCTTTTTGCGAAAAAAAGATTCGAGGTGGAATCACCGTCAAAGACGATGCCGCGGAAGCCGTCGACGTCCCTCGAGATTGATGCCCGTAGGTGAATTTAAAAGTGACAGGAGGAGAGAGGGTGAAGGATCGAGGATACTTTCGAAACATCAAGGTAACATATTATATATAAGGTGATCCTCACATTACAGCGAGAAAATCTCCAAAGGTAGGTAGCTAGGTAGTAAATGTATGATGATGTTTAAAATTGAAAATAACTCAAAGGAGAATTGTTTTTTTATTTCCGTCGTGTGTGTGTGATCAGACAATATAACAAATTTAAACAAATTTATATCCATACGTATACATCGTATACATACATATATAAGATTATTGAATATTTCTTATAAAATATGACAACATTGTTGAAGGCTACAATTTAAATAATGAAAGTTTCAGGAAATCTGTTTATTGAAATATTTAATGCAATTATTTTTTGCATTTAAAGCCGACACTATATTTTATCGAATAATAATAAAAAATGTTGATTTTATTTACTCTTAGCAGTTCTCAATGATTATTTAGAGAGAAAAAAAAACATGTTACATGTGTGTTGGGTTTCAAGACCTGCTATTACTGAATGATGAAATATACCGGAAGACCTTTAGTTTCACTATTGCCAATTAACTGGGTTTCGTCCATCTGCCGTCTTTCCTTAATCCTATAAATTTAAGTCTTCGAGTAACTTTTATACCGTCGAATAACCTTGCCACTGGTATCCCATTTCCAGTTTCTGCGTTACCAATCGATCGATGATTCCATCTCATTCTCGTAAGAACGCTATTACGATGTAGGTAACTGATAATTACAAGCCATTCACATGCCAACAAATTTTTTCTTGAATCGATATCGAGGTTTTTGCTAAATAACAAGGTTTACGTAAAAATACTGCGCGCGTTCCCGTGACAAGGCGCCATACATTTTACGAGACCGCGTCGTATCTGCTTGTGCGTGAGTGTTTTACCCCTTGTCCTGCTCAATTTCTTTTACGATTAATCTCTTCGTGCGCGACCGAACTATACCCCATTACCGAAATACGTTCCGTTACATTGGCGTTTAATCCGACTTTGCTTTAAATCGTTTCTTTGAAACGCTTTAAGTAACCTATCGCTAGTTCGAATCTAATGTCAGCACGAAAGGAAAAAAAAAACTACGCTTTTGGAGAGAAAAATGTATTTAAAATGAAAAGAAGAGTTTATTGCTCATCAAACTGAGAAGTTCAACAACTTCTATCTATTGTGACAGTGTTTTGGTGCACAAAACACGTTTGTTATGAGAATGACGGTTGCGCCGTACGAATACGGCGATACGGTTCGTTTTTACGGTAGTGATGCGATTTTCACGCGATTCCAACCGGCAACAACGTGAACTGGTTAAATATCGTAGCAACCGTTGAAGCCGGTTATTTTCGTTGAGCGGAAAGGTGTCTCCCGGAAGAGAAATGTACGTAATCGCTTCGCCTTGTCAACCGGTGCCGCGGGCGACGGAAAAAGAACTCGAGCGAAAATCGTCATGCAAATGGGGGTCGCCTTTTCGAGGTCGGTGAGTTTAGTTTTTGGCACTGCCGGGCTGATCGTTCTACCTCCCGCTGACCATGATTGACAGTGCTGCGCGGAACACGCAGTTGAACGTGTCCGTCCAACCCCGTTGTTAATGGAAGCAGCTAGGGGATGCAAGCAAGCGAGGACACCCAAGAGCGAACGAGACGGAGGGCGAATGAGGGAAGGAGAAATAGAACGGGAGGACACAAGCAGGAGGCAGTGCTGGCAATGGCGGATCGTCGAGGGTCCTTCAACGTTGCCACCCCAGTCATTACTTCGGCATTAACGGGGGATGATTCTCCTTCCCTCTTTCGCGGATTCACCGGTTCATCGAGTGCTCGAGAGAAACTATGAGAGAGAGAGAGAGAGAGAGAGAGAGAGAGAGAGGGGCGCAGTTTGGGGAAGCTCTTCTCCGGGGCACGAATGTCGTGTAAAGTTAAATCGGCGGATTTACGAGCGTGGCTCTGTATCGGCTACCAATATTTTGTTCTTGCACTTCGCACCTTATATGTCTGCGATCATTTTTTTTTTTTTTTAAGCAAGGGTTACAGGTTTCATATATGATGAGAAGTTTTATAAAAACATTTGTAGCCGTAATTTATGGTTAAAGAAAAGTAAAAAAACAAAATTAGAGAATAATACGTACTTACTTACACAAAAGTTAAGTTGTGTTTTTTGACATTTCTTTTTTCTTCTGAAGATATTGCACCTGATACCATATCGAAACAGTTAATGAGCGAGAGGTGTACTTCGTTTGCATCAAAGAAGATAAAGAAGGAAGAGAGATGCAACAGTTATCTCCTCCCACTTTAATCTTAATAAATCTCTTCTGCGAACGTAGCAGTTAGTGCGGTTAGATTTTCGTCAAATTTAATATCACGCGACAAGCGAACTCTTTGCTTTTTTATCGCGTATATTGTTTTATAAGAGAGCTACGGAACTATCGGTTTGGGAAGATTTAGCTGTGCACATTGCCGCACGGAATTGCCGCAGCTGCTGCGGTTTCCGGGCCTGATAGCCAGTTGGTCGAATTGTTGCCAAATTGCGTTCTTCCTTCCATCGTGCGTGATGGCACAAATGCGCGTGTAAAATCATTCACCTTTATTCTTGAATATTCAGAATTGTTATTATCTTTTATTAGATTTCCTCGATGAATTTTTTGTGAGATTATTCATTTAGATAATATAGAAACAATTAAATATGTTTTATTTCACTTTGATGTTGCGGCATTAATTTGTCGGCATTTAATTGGCCTTAACTTGTGAGAATTTTAAAAAGTATTTTATTAACTTTTGTTTTATTTGTAATACAAGTTTTTATTAAAAGTGTAACGTTTATTTCTCTCTCTCTCTCGATAAATTATTAAGTAATTATCAATTACTATTTCTCTTTACTTCTGTTAAAATACTTTTGTCTCGTGAAATTATTAAAATCAAAATGATAAAATTTCCCGTTACAAATGTATTATATTGTTGACTGTTACATATGTGTCACGAGATTTGCGAGGCTAAGATAGTGCTCGCGTTCAAACGTCAACGATCTCGATATCTCTATAGTTCGTTCTCCTTTTAAAAGCGTCTCATTCTCTTCGTACAGATGTAACGGCGAAGCGCGCGATTAGCCATGCCGTCACGATGGATTATTGACCAGCACAGTAAAACGACGCGAAACATTGTGCAAGCAAACGTCGAAACAGGGTCCTTGGGTTCCATTCTAAACGGAAATTTCTGCTTCTTTGACGGTAGCTATACGCGGTGGCTGTTATGTTAGGAACGACTCGGTGAAAGGCTGTGAAAATGTCAGATCGCAGCGTGCGCGTTCCATGATCGGTAATAACTTCCTTGTTAAGCGCTAAATCGGTCAAGAAAACGAGCGTGCTATCAAGAGGCACGGTAGTGTCTGTTGTACGCGAAATTCATGCGATTGAGAAGTGAGGAGATTTTCAATATCTCAAGAACGACTCTGAATCGATCAATTTTGTTTTAGTCTCAATCGCTTTAGAAAAAAACATTTAAAAAAAAGTATTGTTGCGTTTTTTGTTTGTGCTACTGATTTGGAGATAGGCTACGATAAAGTTTCGAAGTGAGAAATTTACGTTTTTCAAAAAGGAAAAACAACACGTGAGTAAAGTCACGTGACTTTACTTCATTCACGTGTCTTTAAAAACGTGACTAAAAGAATGTCACGTAACATGGAAAAAAGGAAAAACAACACGTGAGAGAGAGAGAGTAAAGTCACGTGTTGTTTTTCCTTTCTTCTATGTCACGTGATTTTACTTTAGTCACGTTTTTAAAAAGTCACGTAATTATAATATCAATTAATATATAATCGAAGCTATGAGAGAAATACAGGAACGATGCACGGGTGATAAACAAGTGAGTGAGACAATTCTGCGAATCTGAATTACATAATTATTGCTGCGTAAAAATCAAAAGAATTTCGCAGAACTTCTTGAAAGTTTCTTAATAAATGATACGCGATTGACCTCGGTCGAAGCTCTGTTAGCTTGTTGTTATGTGTGCGATTGTATTCATCTGCGATTAGACAATCGTAATTTTGCTGATAGTACAATATCAATGGATAAGCTTTGCAAAATTACACGAGCCACGAAAAGTTTTATTATTTTACACACACGTCTGCAAATTTAAGTTTTTTTTTTAAATTTTACTAGCAATTTAAGTTTACTAGCAATCGCGTAGATCGGGAGACAAATAAATAATAAAAACGCGTGTGTCCCTTAATTAAAAAATTTCGAAACTGGTTTTTAGGTACACTAAGAATTTTCGCGTGAATAACACGCGCGGCGGTATTAAAGAAAAAAGTTCGCAAAAAATATTGCAGCAGCAGCGGCGTATAGAAATGCGGTATCGAGAATTAACAAAAGATGTTTTAAGCACGAGCGTGACGTTTTACCTGCAATGTTATACCGCTGTTTAACACCGTGGATCGGTGCAACGTCCGCAGGCAGCCACCAACTAGCTCAAGGAGAAAGAACATTGGCTTCGGAGCCAAGAGTTTTCACGCTCCATAGCCGTTTATAGCCAGCATGTGTATTGCCGCGCGATAAAACTTCCTTTTTCTTATCTCACACTAAGTACTTATATGTTGCTTATTTCTCTCATTAGAGATAGATACGTTTTGCTTAAAATCAGTCCCTTATATCGATAAATTAAATAAACATTACATAATATATACGCCCGCCGTTTGATGAAGAGAAAGTACGTGCAAGTTAAATTTTGATACAAGAAATTTGTTCGTAAAGTTATTATTTATTCATTAGTAACTTATTTATTAGCAATTATTTATTAGCAAATTCTATAGCGAAAATGGACGGACACGCTGATGTGTAGTAAGAAATATACGTATAAATCGGATTATATAGATTGCCAACTCTCCTTCCATGTATATTGTCCCAGGTAACCGCGGAGGAGTAACGCGATCGTGTTACCGTGTGTGGTAACTAGCCACGCGCACGGGCTTGGTTTTCTATCACGTGTAATCGAACGCTGATTGAAGCAAAAACATAAATCTATTGCCTATCATATTCAAACCTCTTGCGTCTGTCACGGCGATTGAAAGCTCTGTCATATGTCTCTAATCCGTCTGGATTGTTTTTTGTAAAGCAAAAAAGCGAATTCGTTTATTCCGTTGTACAGACAATCATTTGTATTTACGAACACGTTTCTCGCTCGGCGTCAATCATGTCCCATGATCCTCGGGGATGAGCTACGGGGATTATTGTCGTGGACGATGCCGCGACGAATCCTTCGCGCGGCACACAGACGTACTCGCGTGTTTCCGTAGCAACCGTACACAGGCGCTCCCCGAAAATTTTACCAGCGCGGCGATCTATCGTATCGCACAGGCAGGTGAAGTCACCCCTTTTACGATCCGCTCCGTGGATATGTACCGGAGCCCTCGCTATCTCGAGCCTCTCATCCTCACGGACTATTCTCTTCTCTCTCTTTCTCTCTCTATTTCTCTCTCTTTCTTTCGTTGTCCCTTCGTTGAGCTTTTGTAGCAACATTGCGGGGGTAGCGCGTGTGTATCGACTTCGATTAATTTTCACTGGATGCTCGTAAAGCGTTTTACTGGCTGCCATACGTGCCGATACGCTCGCGGATACATTCGCTTTTGCAACGCCGATATGGCCGTTGATTTCAGATCGCAAAAGAACGACCGCAATCTTCGTAATGGAGAGAAGTCTATTGAAGGCAGTTCTCTCTCTCTCTCTTTTTCTCTCTCTCTCTCTTCTCTTTCTCTCTTTCTCTCTTTCTCTTTCTTTCTTTCTCGCAAGAGAAACTAAAAATGTGTTATTTTTTAAAATAATTTCTAATATATCTTAATAATTAATCAATCAAAGATTGTATCTATATCTATCTTAAAAACACTTAACCGAGATATTGTTCGATGATCGAGTGCATCAATAAAGCACTTTAAACGATAAGGTATCTTTTTACACAACTTACACATGACTAACGACTGTATCATTTTTTTTTTTTATTAATCGACATTTGTGACCAATCTCACGTAATCGAGATGGAAAAATTATTGCCGCAAATGTTATACGTGACATGACATGTATGAGAAAAGAGAACACAAACAACACAACAAGAGTAGCGACTGATTTATACATAAGTTACATAAACGGGATGAATTTTAATTGAAATAATATCAATTTCTAGATATGAATATATATATATAATTGCACAGAATTGCGGTCCATTTTACAACAAAATTTTATGTCAACGATTTCGAAAAAAAACATATCTATAGAACAATTCATCTTTAACTGAATTTTATGTGTATATTGTTAGTTTTTTTATATTTGCACAAAATAGCGCACAATAGTTTTTCTATACATACACACAATGATAGATCATCAATAAACTTCCATCAACGTCAAAGTCTATCACTGTCTCGTGAATATGATTTTTTTTTTTAGCATTCACCGTACAATCAATATCCTTGCTAATTGTCTGACACTTTACATTGACGCTTGTCTGGTCGTCATTTTTAAGGCGTGTTATATTCTGTGTTTTTTACAATCATATATAATTGTAATATTAAGTATAGATAACTCGTGTAAACAATGATAAGCGAGAAACAAAGATAATAAATCAATCTGTTGTTTATTTATCTGAGAATGGCAACTTTTTTTAAATCTTTGTTTAATGTTTATAATTTATCTTGTGATAATACAGATTACTCTCTTATTTCTACTCACAGAATATTCTGGAATCTAAAGATTTATCAATTTGAGTCGGGACAATAATCTTCTCAGAGACAATTGTCTAGTTAGAAGACACACGACTGAATCATCGAAGATTTGTGGATCCTATTATGAAACTGTTCGATTTACGTAAATTCTGATTCATGATAGATTTCGATTGGATTGCAATGCTCGGAGTAGATTAAATCTTTATGGGGAAATAGGGAGATCGTGTGCGATAAATCACATCCCCTAGGCTTTTCATATTAGAAAACAACGCGTCTCTTCTTTAAATCATTCTCCCATGTCTGTGTTACATGTCAACAAGAATTAAAATTCATTTAAACTCACTTTTTTTATTTCTCGTTTAATTATCTTTTTTTTTTTGTGATTTTCTCATTATTTCTGTTTTATAACATGTGAAGATACATTTTATTTTATTTTTTTTCCTAAAATTTCTAACGTTTACTTGATAAAGTGCTCGACAGTAATATAAAATAGCTTAATCTAATCTCTATCTGAGATCTATAGATCGTCTTCCAAGGGTTTTGATGCAGACGTGAGCTCGTCTCGCTGACTTTTTCGTAGAAAAACACGATTTCAAGACGAAAACGGACGGGCAGCGGAATACTATATTTAAGTTATGATAAAGTAAAGCTAAAAGTATAACATATATAATTTATCAATTTAATAACAATTTAGTATATAAAACACAACACTTAAGTGCTGATTGTACAATTTGCAAAAAGAAATTAGAAATTTGTTTTTATATTGCGTGAATTATTTTGATCAACATTCATCGGAATCAACAATCAAGTTGTATGTTATACGAAATATTTTCGATGCGCTTTATTTGCTTTGAATGCTAGTATTTCTGTTCGGTCGACATTTCTGCTTTATGTCGGTCCAACATATTGAAGCAGCCGACCGGAAACACGGTATCCTAATATGCCTCAAATTTCTTGCTTTCTTCTCACATTCTCTTCAGTCGTTCGTTTGCCTTCATCTAAAAAACTGACGATTCAGATCTTTTCGAGGGTTTTTGAATGGTGGTTTGGAGACATTGAAAACGGGGACAAATCATGTCACGTCTACGATATTTGCCGAAACTTCAAATATCTGTTGCGAGTGAAATCACATCATTATGTTCACGTTTAATATTTGTTCTGTTCGAAATAACATACATACGTTACTCGAACAAATATTTATGTACGTTTATTTTGCGTTTATTAATTTTATTAACAAAATTCTGGAAGTTTTATGGATGTATAGGATTTCGAATCATAATAAAATGTTGTAATGTATTTGTTATGTTTTATTACGAACTGTTAAAGTATTACTGTTCTGTTACAATGCGATGTAGTATCTTCACACCAGATATAGACTATTCGATATCTTTAACAATCACATCTCCAGATAAACTAAGTATTAGTAAAAGCATACGTATAAATGATTAGAAACAAAATTTTAATTATATATCCACATCAGATGCGCTTGGTTTTTTAATCCGGTATATTGTTGTTGCTTTTTGAAATCATGCTTGCTCGATTAACAACTGTGAAGAGGTACACATTGGTTTAAAGAATTTCTCACGTGTCCATCCCTGCAGTCACATCCGGGAATGCAGGCCTGCATCACAAAATAAATGTAAAAATTATGTTACACGGCAATTGTTTTCAAATTGATTTTTAAAGTTTTCTTTCTATTTCAATATATATCTCGTGAATTTTCTTCACATATCTCGATGTATTATAATTTATACTTAAATTTAAAAAGAGAATGGTGTTACTATTATGTAACAAAAACCATTTTAAGGACATAACGCTATGTTTATTATATTTAGTGAAAAATGCTATACTAACCAGTGTACAGACGGGAGGTGTTGGATGTTGACAGGTAGCCGGACATGACGAACCACAGCTGTTAAACACTTCGTTTGGGCCACAAGCGGGACCGGCATCTAAATTATAGAAAAAAATAAATGAGTAAATGTTCTAAAGAATTTTTTTTGGTGTTTCTTTACATCGAATATCTTGTAAATAATATTTTTAATTATTTTTTATTTTTTATTTTTCTGTTAATAATATTTTACATTCAGCGAACGGCTCGGCTCTTATTACCGTCTATATGTTTTTAGTTTAAACTACAGAGCCTAAAAATTCTCTAATATTTTTAGTATACAACATATTTTGACATAATTTCATTTTAGTAGACTTAGTAGTAGATTTATTATATTTGTGTATGAGCAAATTTTATATAAATAATAATAATAATAAACACGATTCAGAGGACATCTCATATCATGTAATAATAATTTCATAAAATCCGTATAATATTAAGTATTATACGGTATTAAAATATTTAATATTTTTATTGTTATATACATATAAACATAAATATAAATAGTAAGTGTAAATATCTATAAGTATAAATATTTAAGTTTTTAAACTTATATGTAGCAACAAATAAAACTTTAACAACAATCGTAAATATGATTGTATTATTGCTTTTATTGAAAATAATAATAATTATTGCTGATTGAAACACTTACTAATAGTAGTAGCGACTGCTACAACGAGGAGAAGAAGAGCTACGGCACGGGCCATGTCTGTATCTTTGATTTGATGCTGCACTTGCGCTTGGACAACTCGAAGCAAACTGATTTTCGGTGACCGTTCACTGAGCTTTATATACATAACGGTTTCGGCGGCCTTCGTGACCACGTCATATATATCTTCACTATCACTTATTTCTATTTTTTTGCTCCTTGGACTCATCTCACAGACTTGTATATGACTTGTTTTGGAGGTGAAATGTTATCAACATGTTATATGAGAATTTTAATATTTCTTATTAATAGACTCACAATCTAATCATATTGTTGAACTAACTATTGTTGAACTCAAAACTTTATGTAATTAATATTCTTGGTTACATAAATTGTCACTATTGATCTCTTATCTCGTTGTTAAAAATTTTTTGTTTCAATTAGCTAGCTATAGCTTCGTGATTAAAACACTAATGCTGTTACGCATAAAATCGTTTTAAATTTTAGATAGAAATCAGTAATAATTATTTTGTGTTTTTGTATACTTATTTTTATTGCCTACAAACATATACTATATCTTATTTTCAAGAAACACGTAACTGCTGATAATTACAGCCCGTGACATATTTCTTTTGATTCGCTTCTTATTTCCAGATAACTAGCGTAATTTCCATGTGTTATTGACATATTGCTCACAAGTAATGAGTCAAATTATCAATAATGGTGATGTGTTCTATGGTGTACATATATGTATATATATAATATACAACATGCATATATATTTACACATGATATCATAAGAAGTATCCATTTTTTTACTTTAATTTTGGTTTTTTCGTTATGTTGCGTTATTTAAATAATTTGATTTTTATGAACAATTGTATCTAATCTTTAATATAAATATTTCATTGAAAATGTAGATATGTAGGATACACAAATATCGTTAATAGTGTCCGTGTACGCGACGTCTTAAATATATACAGTCAATATTAGCTACTATCTTATTCCGTGAAACTACATGGTCTTATTTAAACAGTAGTGACGTATGTCGCTTTGTACATTTCTTAGAAATATGACAAGGATTTAAATCTTATATACTGTTTTTTATATACTTTTTCTTTATTTTGTCATATATTTACTTATAGTTAGTTATATAATATTAAACAATTGTTTATTATCACTTTGCAAATTGCGTTTTATTTTTTTATTTTATATACAAAACATTTATTGATCACTTTAAATTCATCTAACTCGCAATATATCACAGTCATAATTTCCTCGTCTGTAATTATTGTGGAAAAAGTATATGTTTCCTGTTTCTTTTCTTATTTAAAGACAAAAATTATGTAACAGAATTGCTTTTATTATTATGCGACGTTTACATCTATGTATATTGCAAACTGTGGTTACGTTATAATGTGTGTAGTTCATAAAACATAATATGTTTTTCGAAGAATATGTTTTTCGAAGAATATGTGTGTTTCTCAATATTATCCGATATCTCTGTAAGACATTATGAAAAAGTAACCTTTTGAGATGTCGTAATTTTATACTTATTCTTGATATTATATCAGAGAGAAAGAGAGAAAATAAAAACTTTTGTAAGTTTTTATTTAAAAAACATGGAAAGAACTACGTAATTAATTAATAATAGAATGATACATTAACTCAGAAGATTTAATTTGTCTATGTTTTTTGATTAATTTCTCAATATGAAATTTTGTGTACGTGTGTTTAGAAATATTAGACATTTACTTGTGTATATTAAAATAAAGCAGAATTTTTTCAAAACTTTGTTGTATTAAAAAAAAATTAAATTATTGTACAAGATGGAAACGGGAGAAGTAATAACTTATTGGCGTTAGAAATTTATATTTTTATTGAAATTTATGTTATAAACTATACTTAAAGTATTACGTTGTTTAACGCGAGTCACATTAAAAAAAAAACATTAGTAATGTTTTTTTAATATTGTTCACTCAAACATATTTTTCTGTGACTGCACTTACGACAAAAAACATGTGTCATAAGGTATACATGAGCCATTCCACTATATCTTTCCCAACGCACTTCACACCGCGATATGCATGTCTGGAAAAAAGTATTATCTTGAAATTAATGACACGTAAAAAGCATGTGTATATGACCGATATCATTGAGTAAGTAAGCAATCATATGTTTCGCAGAACTTTGTTTAGATTTGAAGTGTCAGAGACAGATTGATCAGACAAACGTTTAATATGTTTTTGTGCAGTAATTCCGCGAAGTAAAGCTAAAAAGTAACAGAAATGAAATCATCCGTTTCGCATACTTGTCCTGTGCGATTTGGAGATAAGCAACTAAGCGGACAAGCTGATCCACAAGGGTTCCATTTTTGGTCCTGTGAACAAGGATGTTCGGCTGGCTATATGCGACTACGAATGAAAGTTTTACATGTTTAATAACAGTTAAATCGCATTGTTGTGTTCACACACAAGACGGACAGAATGTATGTACGTTGTTGCTAAACGTTGACTCATTTAACTGTCGCGGCCTTAAAATAAATTCTGCTGATTATTGATTTCTTATCGCTGTACTCTTGTGTGCCGTGTATGTTTCTGTGCCCGTTATTTTATAAGAACACTTGACTTACGTAATAATCGTAAACTTAACTTGTGCAAAATATCACTGTGGCGATGGCAAGTAAGAGAAGAGTAAAACGAGACATATCGATTCGCGTGTTTTCGAATGACAGTTGCGTAAGTAACGCTTATACGTTCACTTTGTGCGGTTTTATATTTTTCCATCATGTGCAAATGTTCTTTTTTTACATTCAAATCATATTTATATATTTTCACAACTTGGTTATCTACAACTGTTGTATTTAAAATACGTGTATTTAAAACTGGTGTATTTAAAATACGTGGCTTAAAATACAAGTTTCTTGTTTAGTTTAAACGAGTGCATAAAAATAAACAGGGAATTTTCTGTGATGATAAACTTTTGTCGTAAAGATAATTTTCTTACATAACCAGAGAGTTATATATGTTATTTTTTATTTATTATTACATTGTAAACAAGTATAATCACATACACATATACATATGTATACTGTCAATATACATATGTTGATAGAAACATATTAAAGAAAATTATATAAAACAAAAAGAAAAAAGTCAACGCAACTTTTATGTTATAACTTATTATTATTTTTTTTTGTGAAAAACAAAAAAATCGAGAAATGTAAAGATTTTTACATCTTTATAGTTTTACATTTCTAGAGACACAAAAAATTTTACTGTGGTGTGATTTTATTTTTAACAATCCTGAGCCGCTACGCAGTTTCCTTGAGAATTGAGCAGAAGACCTGATTTACATTGACATCCAATAATGCATTGCTGAAAAAAGTTGTATCATAAAATACCCGCATTTTATTCATCATGTAATGTTAGTGTATATTTTAAAAACAAAGATTGTGTATGATATTAATATTTTAACAAAATGAAGAAAATTAATAAATACCAATGTGCAAGCTCGATGAGGGTCTGAATTGCACGACGGTGGACATGCCGATCCACAAGTGGTCCACTCTTGATTTTCTGGACACGATTGAGCAGTAGGTTGTGCGATAGTTGTGCCTGTGTAAATATAATTATCATAAGTGACATCGCAAAATTCAAAACTTATTGGGGAATTAAAATGTAAAATAATATTACGCACAGTATATATTATAATTATTCGTGCAAAAGTTAAATTGGAAGAAACAAGAGCAAATGTATTGCAAAAAAATGTAACGTGAAACTTACTAATAAGCACACCGATCACCAGGAGCACTACGAAAACGGCACGAGACATGTTTAACGATCTGGCACTGAGCTTCACTGTCTGATGACTGATACTGTCTGCGTTGAATGTTACATATGCTCTTATATACCCATTCTCTCCATATGAACTTTGATTAGACTACGCTTGGAAAATTCTTTAGCGTGTATACTTTATTACGTCATACGTTTGAAGATCATACTAATGATCTTCAAACGCTTATATATTGTATGTATAAAAAGTATGGTAAATATCATGTGATGTAACGATAATGTTGTTCGACAAAATCAACACGCGCGATCTTCTTGACGTTAATAATAAATATTATCAATAACAAATACCGATAACACAAACATATACGTACGTTCTTTTTATACGTGTTTTCAGATTTATTTTAGGAAAAATGCTTCCGGATATTTCATGAAAAAGTAATCTCAGTATTGAGAGAGCTTACAACTTATAAGTTGTACAATATATGTTGCCTCTATAAATTAATAAAATATTCTTCTTTATTTTTTATATATATAACTACTTATTTAAAAAACCTGGAATGTCAAATATATTGCCAGAACTGTCCGGACCAATCCCGGACGTCTGGTAATTCTCAATATACCCATACACATATGTTGATAGAAAATAAATTAAAGAGAATTATATAAAACAAAAAGAGAGAGAAAAAAATGTAACTTTTATTAATGTTTTAACTCATTACTTTTATTTCTTGTATATCTCTTCCTCTCTCGCTCTTTCTACAAGAAAAGATCGAGAAATGTAAATATTTTTACATTTTTAGAGGTGCATAAAACTGTGGTTCGATTTTTAACAATTTTCAGGTAATACGCAGTTTCCTTGAGAATTGAGCAGAAAACCTGGATTACATTGACATCCAACGACGCAATCCTGAAACAAAGTTGTATCATGAAGTAATGCGCTCGTTTTTCTGCTTAGGATTGTTTATCTGGGAATTAGCGTTTTAACAAACTTAAAAGAATAAATACCTTTGAGCATCGGCCAGAATTTGGGATGCACGATCGTGGACATGCTGATCCACAAGTGGTATACTGCATATTTTCCGGACATTGTTGTGCACCAGTTATGCCTGTGTACAAATATAAGTTATATATGGCATAAAAATCCAAAACACATTGGGGAAAATAAAATTTAGTCCTTTTATTGCTATAAACGCCTATATGCGCTTTGAAAGTTTGTTCGGAAGATACTGTTGGCACTCAACCAATATCGCTCAAATGATGTTAGAGTTTACAGATGTTCAATATTTATTATCAATATTCAAATAATTTTTCAATTAATTTAATGTTATTCAGTGTCTCGACAACTTTTATACTTTTTACAGAACTTTTCGTCTGTCACGTACGCCCTGCATTCCCGGGAAAAAATAGATTAGATCTAACTTAAATTTAACGAGATAAAAAAAATGGAAAAATAGATCTAATTAGGTCTACATTAAATCTGAATAGATATAAAGGAGATCTAAATAAATATAAGTAGATCTATTAAATTTACACTTTTACGTAGAGTATTATTAAATCTACCTTAGATCTACTCAGATCTATTATATTAAAACTACTCAGATTTAGATTTAAGCAGATCTGAACAGATCTGAGATGATCTAATATAATACATCTGAGTAGATCAAAAGTAGATCTAATAATAAATAAAAGTGTAAATTCACATAGATTTACTTATATTTATTTAGATTTACTTTAGATTTATTTAAATCTACTTTATGTCTATTTAGATTTAATTTAGATCTAATTAGATCTATTTTTCCATTTCTTTTTATCTCGTTAGATTTAAATTAGATCTAATCCATTTTTTCTCGGGTTAGACTTCGCCGAAGGGAAAAAATTAAAAAAATATGAGACTCGGTACATATTATAATTATTTATGCGAAAGTTAAATTAAGTGAGATAAATGAATATATAATAAAAAATCATATGTAACGTAAAACTTACTAAAAAGCACGCCAATCACTAGGAGCACTGTGAAAACAGCACGAGACATTTTTAACAATCTGACAAGTAACTTCGATATTTGACGACTGACACGGTCTGCGCGAATGTTGCACATATATATTATAAATCATCTCTTATATAGTACTTTCTCCGTGAACTTTGATTAAACTGCGCTTGAAAAATTGCTTAGTGTATTGTTTTACGTCGCACTAAAAGGCCACTTCCGGCGCTTATGTATTTCATTCATATGTATATGTATAAAAGACGATATATTAAATATCGCGTGATGTTTATAAAGCGCGTTTTTATACGAATATCTTAAATATATTTATATGTATAATAAATTATCATTTATCGTTTCGATAACATAAACATGTGTACATTATTTTATACGATTTTTTAGGATCAATCGGAAAATTCCGTACAGGTTTTAATTCTATGAATAATATTTGTCCAAAAATCATTTTTTACAAAAGTAATATAGGCAGAAGAAGGGATGGAGTAAGACGAAGTAGCGAGGAAAGTGAAGCTAAAAAATAACAAAACTGAAATTACTTTTTTCGCATAAATTTTCTGCGACTTGAAGATAAGCAAGTAGACGGCCAAGCTGATTCACAAGGGTTTTACCCGATAAACAGGGAGCCTCGGTGGTTTTGCAATTACGATGAAAGTTTTATACGTTCAATTTGCAATTATGATTAAATTACACACAAAACAAATAAAATATATGACTTTGTTAAACGTCGACTTACAGCATTTAACTGTCGCAGGCTTAAAATAAATTCTAGTGATTATTGTCTTTCTTATCGTTGTACTCTTGTGTGCCGTATTTGTTCATTATCTTGTAGAAAACACTTGACTTATGTAATATTCGTAAAATTACTAGTTCAAGATATCACCACGGCGATGATGAGTAAGAGAAGAGTAAAACGAGACCGGTGTCTTCGAGTGACACTAATATGTAAGTAATATTTTCTTGTCAGTGTTTTGTGCAGTTTTATATTTTTTACTACGCGCAAATATTCCTACGTTCAAATCATGTTTGTAGAAACTTGTTGTTTATTTATATAACATGTTTAAGTCACATTCATACAATATTATTTGAACAAAATAAAATATTAAACAAAATAAAGTATTAAATTCCGTAATAAAAAAAAAAAAAATCTTGAACGGCACTGAGTTTTTTTTTAAAAAACTGGCTTGTGCCATTAGATTTTTTCTTATTTATTAATCGAGTTTGTTAAAAGAACTAGAGAAAGAAAGAGAGTGTATTCAATTCTTCGATAATTTACGCATATATTAAATTTCTAAGGCAGCTTCCCGGCATTCGGCAATTAGTGGATTTTGCGTCAGAAAAAAAAAGGCAAGAAAGAAGAACGTCTTATTCAATCAACTGAGAAATTCCGAACTTGCAAAATATGTACGTTGTGTCCTTTTTGTCAGCGTGGGCACGACGGTCAATCTGACCGCTTCCCGAATACGCTTTTACCCTAAATGCCATTTTGCCATTGGCGAGATGGCTCAAGTGAATCAGGGCTGACCCTTCTGCTCCCCCTCGTTCTCCTGGTACATAGTTTTTTTTTTTTATTTCGCGTAAAGAGCGCCGAGAATCGAATATCCGGCGATTCGAATTGAATTTATTACGATAGAGAATTGAATTATTGTTTGCGCGTACTTGCTTTTAGTTGGAACTTTTTCACAAATCGAAGCACCTGGAGTAATTCATTCTGATAACGTATTTGATCAAAAGATACCGAATCTCTAACCATGTATATTTACGAATCATAATTATTTGCAACATGAATAAACGCGCGTTCTGTGTTTGTTCACGTAACTTTGTACGGCGCAAATTGCGGGAAAAAAGTTAAACGCATTTTAGTCACAAAGTGACATGAAAATGTGAAAGCGATCATATCAGCTATCATCTTTTCGATATCGATTCGCGGCGAGAATTCAAAGATGCGCGAATCGCGCGAGCGAGCTGTTTCCCTACAATGGCGGGTCGACGACTTAATTACTTGGAAAACTCGGCGTGTAATTGTTCCTACGCGTTTCTCCTCTCCATTCTCATTGTCTCGACAGTCCTATTCAGCATTTCACGACGCACCGCCATCCGACTCTGACAGCGGGAAAACTCGATTGGGGGGGCTCTTCTCGAGATTCCCTGCTCGTTTCGCCATCGACTTTCCTTCGCTCTCCGGTCAGCCTTCGTATTTCTCTCGCTTTTACGCTTTAACTCGCTCTTGTCACACAGCTTTCAACGTGCAGCCTTTGTATCGAGCAGCAAGTTAAACGATAACTGCCGTGACTCTGTCCCACTGACCTTACGACTTTACTGACCGCAATCTAGCGGGCGATATATGCACAAATTATATTAAATATAATAATTTTTATGTATTTCTGATTCTGTTTTTCGAGAGTCTTTTTATTGAATATAAATAAATACTCATTGTTTTCGATATTATACTACGCAGACATGAAAAATAGTTTATTTTATATGTAAGCAAAAATCGTGTCAATGCATTGTGTCTAATCGTCTACACAATATTCTATAAGTTACAAGATTAAATTTATAAAAATTATATTTTATTATCAGTATATTTTCTTAGTACCCTCGATTTCTCTAGTTTTTCACCAAGCGAGATAATGAAAATTGTTCACTCATGTATCGATAATTTTAATTAAATTTCTCAGTTACCTTATTGCTGTAATTACAGCTAATGTTATGTCAGAGAGATAAAGATAAAACAATATTGTGTAAGCAAACTACTTGCCAGTCGAGACTACAAAACGTGCCGTGTTTATTCTAAATATAGAAATGCAGCAAAACATGCGATGTGACGATGTAATCGAGCGAGATATACGATAGTTCTCTATCTTCCAAGAATATATTTAAGCAAGATGGGGGAATCACGATGGATCAAGCTATAATCTCACTCGGGACTTCCCCGATTGCGCAAATATAATTTAAAGATTATCTGTTAATTGGCATTAATAGAAAAATAATGTTTTGACGTTATAATGTTTTTTATTTTATTTTTGCTCATCCAAGCGGATGCAAAATTACTTGTTCTTACGTCAAAATGTAACAATATTATATATAATATTTTGAAATATTTTGTTTATTTCAAACATTCATGTTTTTATGTAGTGTTTTATTGCACATAAAAAAAGTAGATGGCTAGATACCATGATTTACTTCTTCAACATCTCCGCTATTAGATGACAAATTTTAGTGATCACTTAGAACTCACTGTAGAATCATTAATTTAATTGTTCGATGTTATACAGTATCGCTAACATGTCACTAAATAACAGACGGCGTATGTTACAACGCATTTTTTATCGTTTATTTGTATTCACGAGGATAACCAGATATACACAATGCTTTCTCTCACACAGCGCTATATAAGATATCCGACAGCACGAAGTCGTGTCAGTTGTGAGTCAGAAATACGAATATTGTGATGAAAAACATTTTTGTTGCAAGACCTGTAGGAATGTCTCGTATAGTGATCGTGTTATTCGTTGCATTGGCGATATTTTCTGCGTGTAAATATTGATTTTATTATTTTGTGAAGAAAGTGCGCGATAGAACAAACTATAATTTTATATTATAATATATCTTCTATCACAAAATCGAACAAGAAATAGACGATAACTTTGTCTCACTGACCTTTCGACCACTGGCCGTAATCTTACGAGCGATGCGCACAAATGATGAAATTATTAGAATATTTTCATAAGAACATTTTTTACAAGAACATCTTTATATCGTTTTTGATAAACTAACTAACTTAACTAAACTGTATTTTTAATTCTGCTTTTCTTCTTTTATTTTATTTTTTTTTTAAGTGGTTTTATAATAACGATATAAACTTTGTCGAAAATCATGTAAATTGATGCAATATGTAACTTGTTTCAACATTTTGTTTGCATAATATATAAGACTTCTTGTCAAACTTGGTAAGTGTTGTATATGACAAATATATGTTTGACACAAAATTTAAACATTTCCAGGCACATTTGCATACCGAGTGCCATTAAATTGTAGTCGCGAGAATGAAGAATATCAATGTGGATCGGCTTGTCAGACAACTTGCATCACCTTGGGACAATATTGTCCTATAGCTAGTTTTGTATATATATATATAAATATATAGATATTTAATTAACACTTATTAGATATCACAAAAATTAATTTATGAGATTCTGAAAATATAATATATATATACGTTCTATTGTATTGTAAATATATTTTGAGTTTCACTAACATATTTATTCATTTTTTTTTAGAGATGTAACGATGCTTGTTATTGCAAAAATGGATACGCGCGAATTACCAGTGATGACAGCGCATGCATTCCTGTAAGTGAATGTCCGAATAATAGGGAGTAATTTATGCGTAATGTTTCATGACAACGATGAATGTAAAGTATTTTCACGTACACGTCAAGATATAAAATAAATAATATATACAACCGAAATATTTTTTTATATTTAAAACTTCATACGTCTTTGTGTATTTTTTCCTATTATACGTAGGAAAAAAAGTAACAATATATCTTCGTTAGTACATGACGAGTTCTAGTGTCAATCACTTGTGCCAATAGATAACAGGCGGCGTGTGTTACAACACATTTTTACTTGGAAACATTTGCAAATATTTTTGAACGCAGATTTTAACATTTAATTATGCATATTTTTCTTCGGTGTGTTCTCTCAAGCTTAAGCTTGTTATTATACGAATACACGTACATATCTAAGTGTTTTTCCGGTATTGGACATTTTTTTTTTACATAAGCAATCTTTGTGTTCGCGGATTCGAGTAAAGGCTGTTTTATGCACAGTCAGTTTTATGTACAGTGCCGTATCTCTCTAATTTTATCGCCCGATTAATGTATGATATATTGGAAAATATTAACAACCAAGTTTTTTTTGTTGCTCCGATCGGACGCGCATATCGCACGGACACGAAACATATGCGTTAAAATAAATCGGCCTTGAAGTCATTCTTCCGGAATATTGTTTTCTGACAAGATAATAATGCTCGAACGCAAAGTACACACGACGAAAGTCGAGGAAATCCCGCGTTTCGTCGGGTTCGGTCTCGCGTTTGCTCTAAGCCGCTTTTCGGATTAGCAGAGCTTCCATAGTCGTTGCCTAGTGCTCTGAACGAAGTATAACCCGGCTCGAAACGCACAATCGCGTAAGTTAAACAATTCGGCCGGTGCCTCGAAGAGGCGCTCCAATATTTGGCCTCGTGATGTAATCTACGGAAGAAGTCACTAAAGGACAGAGTGTTGGAAATGTACGTTCTTCTCTCTCTCTCTGCGAGCCTTTCGCTCAAAACCTTTAGATGGTCGTGTATTCGCGATTCTCGTAATTCGTATGAAATTCGTGAAAATTATTATAAAAAAAAAAAAGAAAATACGACATGTGCGTGAATCGACGTGAATTGTTTCTTTCGCATTATTTACGAATTTCGCACGAATCACAAATACGCAAGTATAATGCGTCCGACACCGGACTCTAGACTGTCAATCGAATATATTGTGAGATATGTAGAGCTTCTAAATTCCTGACGCGGTTTTGAACAAGTTCAATGTCACATTTAGCTGTACCACCACCCGATCGAATGCGTTAGACAGCGCGCTATTACAAAACCGTCGCCCGCACGCACACGATTCGTATGCGCTTCGTCGATTATAACGCCACAGGCAATCAGCGAGCGAAGCATGTGGCAGAAAGAGAGAAATGCAGAAAGTACATTTACTCACAAAAATCTGCGTCTGATAAGAACAATCAACAAGTTTGAAATGATTTTTAATACATACTATTTTTATTTCTTAATCCAATCAATTTTGCACTTTTTGGATCTTTGGAATTATATTTAATGATATATAGTTTTATATTCTAGAAGATATTTTAAAATTTTTCTTGTGTTTTGTCAATTCTTATGCTAGTAGATATTTTTATTTTATATTGTTATATTATATTACAGATATTCAAAAGAAAATCGGAAGTACGATGTGCAGTTTCTCTCGCACATGCTCTTTTTTTTCGGCTTTTTTCGTGAAGCAAATGTAATCCAATGTAACTTTTGTAAGCAAATGTAGCTCTCGACTGTGAAGCGTGCGCACGTGGTGAATTCAGCTCGAATTTCGCATGCCGCACGACACGTGCGACGCTCGAAACCCTCTTGGTCTCCGCAAGGGCAAAATAGTAGTAGAGAGAGAGAGAGAGAGAGAGAGAGAGAGAGAGAGAGAGAAGCAAATTCATTCACGTATATCTACCAAGAGAGCAAGAAGAGATGGACGCCGGTGCCTGGAGGGGTTGCTCGAGTTCCTACCGGCATTTGTTTAATTGGGAACCGACATGGTCGTCATGGCCACCCCTCCCGCGATCGACCATCCACCCCCATTCACGAGAATCTCTTCGAAATTCACAACTCGCGCACAAAAGCTGCTAGCAGAATGCAAACATTTATCCACGTTTTCGTTTTGTATGCTTAATCGCGGAAATATCAAATGAAAACATTCAGAGTTTGCAGAAATAGTTTGAAATTGCACATTTTATTTTAGATACGTAAGAAAATAACTGTGGGTAATAGTTAGGTTAGCGAGAGGATTAGAATTTGCAGAGTTTCTAAAGACGCGCAACCTCCAACAGCAACATCACGAGCTTATAGCCCTTTGTTAGTTTACGTGTCGTGCAAGCTGCTATCAAGGGCCGACCACGGGGGAGGATTGTGAAATTTTCTGTAACCAAACATGGCCGCCGAATCAACCCTTCAAAGCAACGTCGATGCGAAACTCCCGCTGCTGCCCTGCGCCGGAGGTCTCATTGCAAGCAAAACGAGGGTTGAATTCGGAATGGTGCTCAAACTACATGTTACGTTATTAGCACGTGTATTATTACTAAGCTAAGTTATTTCTGTTTGATTACATCACTTGTTTTCAGTGCGAAATTAACAAATGCCGTGAAGATGATTAAAAAAAAAAAAAACGACTTCGTATGAATAAATCTTTTTTTATTACAAGATGTGAGAAATTTTCTTTATATAAACATCGTTGTGTATTCTTGTAATATTAGTATTCTTATAATATTAGTATAAAAAAAAAAAAAGAAAGTACACACACAAATATAGATGGGCGCAGCACATTCTCTCGGAGAGCAAACTCGCGCTTCT
Source organism: Pseudomyrmex gracilis (assembly GCF_002006095.1). Lineage (NCBI taxonomy): Eukaryota > Metazoa > Arthropoda > Insecta > Hymenoptera > Formicidae > Pseudomyrmex > Pseudomyrmex gracilis. The sequence goes on from NW_018020736.1 coordinate 295,119, forward strand.
CGAAAATCTCCTCGAGCAGCAAAATTGTTTGTTTCCATTAAGGTCTCTTTCAGAAATTCAAGGACGTAAGTACATTTTCCGCAGGTTTGGCCAACGATGATGATAATCCGACAAAATGTAAATAGTGTCTGGTCTATGAATATTCAATTACCGGACAATATCTGTGGAAACGCGTTTGATTGTTTATACAGGCCGCCGACGACTACCTACTGTAATTATCCACAGGCATTACCCTACTCTGGCAATTTCTGTGTTTCTCGACGCGAAGAGGAAAAATCTCTCTCCGATCAAGAGATTATATCACAGAGCAATTGTCGTGTATGTATATATATATATTCGTTGTTTCCTTTTTTTTAATGTCGCGCACACGTAACTGATTAGCGGCGATTACATAAATCACAGCGAGAAGATGAGAACCGCAGTTTAATCGCAGATTCGCATCCGGTTTTTTTTATTTTAGCAAAAAAAAACCTGAACAATTTAAACGATGAATCACGAAGTATAAACGTTATTGTTATTTGTTGTGTTTTGCGTGCACAATTTTCCGACGTCAAGTTCCGCATTAGATCTCTCACGGTGACTGTTTATATCGTTTATGCGGCATTAGAAGTTCCGCAAGATTAGCCCAGTCAGACGGAGACTGAGAAGCAGAAGGGGAGAGATTTTCATTCCCACAAGTGGCTCGTTATCGCGTTCTTTCGTTATTCCAGAGATTCTCTGTTTTGCCGTCGGCTTTCTTCTGAAATGAGTGTTCATTCTCCGCAAATCGATTGGAAAAATGATTGGGTTCCACGAGTGTGTCTTGAATAGACGAACGTTCATTACGAAACCCGCAGAGTGGAACAGGTTTTTGTTTGTTTTTTTTTTTCCCCTCGTTTGCAGAGGCAGAGGTTCATTTTATTCATTTTATACAAAAAAAAGATCATTTTTTCGCTTTAATATGCGGAAAGAAATTAAACGTGTGTGTGATAAATGCGACATTCATTTTTTTTTTTTTTTCTACTTGCACGGCGATGACCATTATTTTGACATAAATGCTAATTAACACGAATCTGGTGTTTATGCGATTACGTAAGAACGTACGATTGTTTTGCGATTGTCGCGTAAGCTGATATTTTATGCATTTTTTTCGGACAGCGGTGTCTTCCTGAGATGCTGTTTAAATAATAAATCTTGCTTCTTTCCTGACGTGATCACGTTCTTGGAAATGGCGGTACATGGCATTTACATTGCGCCTACATTATCGCCATGAGACACGCGACGCATAGTGCCACACGCGCGACGAATAATTCACCCCGGCCTCGTACATCTTCGGGACTTTATCTGGGAAAAGGGTGAACACATTTTGAATGTCACATTGTTCTAACCAAGCAACAAAAGCACGGCCGCACATAACTCGGCTAGCGCAGATATGTGTGTAGGCAGAGCATTTGGATGATAAAGAAAATAAAATAAATAGCGCGAATTGCAATCGAAAAGTGAATGGGAAAGTAAAGATGTTACTCGATAGTGGAAACGGAAATAAAAGCGATCGAAACCCGCGCCTGGATAATAAACGACGAGAAGAAGCTCCGACGCTCTTCTTCCGTAGGAGATACCTGATGTAATTCTGACATTATATTGTCTCGATGTCGGTTCAAGCTGCCGAATAATCCCGGGATGGCGCGTCCTCGTTTTCCCGGTGAGATGCGATAACACCCGAGAATTGTGAGCGAACCCGTAGGGTTAACAGCACTCGATCCACCGTTGAATAGCCGATCGACGGAATTTAACAGCGTTCGTATACGGTTCGCTGGGCTCGTATATGTACGTACATACATAGTCGCTCCGCATAAATCCGTCTATTTCGAACCGATCCGGTCGCAAAACACCGGGGAGGGGGGAGGGAGGGATTAAAAATCGCGCAATTGAAAATATCTCTACCCTCGGATGCAGAATGTTGCACTGCGCTGTTGAAGTCTCACTCTCCAGCGGATATACACATGCAATAAAAACGTACCTTTTTGTATGTCGATGTGAGAGAAAGTGAGAGAAAAGCTTTGACGGTTACTTAAACATCGATATTGCATTTAATTTCACTGTACGCTCTCTAAGAATTTATTAAATATATTGCGCAACGCAAAACAATCTGTTCTAATTAAGATAATTATCTATCTAGCTCTAAATACGTTATACGTTCAGGATACGTAATCGTCCATGTCACGAATGTCAAAGATGCGGTCATGAAAATAAAATCCAATACCGAAAAATGGGTTGGAGTTCCGCAAAACCGATAACACGTCTGTCTCTTTCTTCGCGCGTTATTAGAATCTGGCACGAAATGAATCACGCATCGGCTTAATCGGCATTAACGATAAACGTCTCCAAGGATCCCTCGGGTTGTGGATCAAGACCCGGTTGAAACGCAAATATTGGCGCGCGATATTTTTACCGCGCGGTTGTGCTATCGAGCGATCGTGTAAGAGTATGAGAATATATTTGCGACAACGCAATTATCGTCAAGATAATTATCGGCACGTTGAAACAACGTTCTTAAGAAGTATTTAACGTACCGATAACGTGTGATTCATCCTGCTCTTTTTTTATTTTTAGAACACGTATTATAAGTTCTTCGACTGTTTTAGTCTTTAGTCCATATCTACTTTTTTGCAACACGTATTATAAGTTCTTCGACTGTTTTAGTCTTTAGTCCATATCTACTTTTTTGCTACTTTGTTTGAACTGTGTGTGCGGTATATATAATATATCTACCTAATTTTAAATACGACACGGGTCGAATTATGTCGAACTTTCTGCGCCGTGAATATGCGTCGCCGACAACGGAGAGATTCGATACGGACTACTACCGTAAAATATTTGAATGTATTGAAAGGTGGTTACATCACACTTTTTTCTGTTGTGTGTATATTGACTCTCTCTTTATATAATATTTTTTAAAAACTTGCAAAACCGATAATTTTTCTTTTCCAAGTAGTCCTCATAAAAGACGAGACATCATTCAAAGGCGGGATCTTGCCAAATGCTTTTAAATCTCTGCAAAAGAAGTAGGTAGGTATTCACGTCATTATTCAAGGCTCAAGAGTTTACGGAGAGAAAAGTAGCAGAAGCTGCCTCTGCATGTCAAATTGTCTTTTAAAGTCTTAAGCGATATTTGCCTAGAAAGAGCAGACGATCCAAAATTTTCGATCCGGCATTAATGGAATTTTTGACGTGAGAATAAAAAAAAAAAAAAAAACAAAGAATATCGGCAAACACGTTGAGTATTTAAATTGCTACCGTGGACATAGCTGAAGATGAGAAACGTTTAGGACAATGCAGAAATAAAAATAGCGATCATACGAACGCGCAATTAAAACTGTTGATTAGTAAAAAAAATTAAAAAAATAAAAAACAAGATAAACACACGTGAAAAAGTTGCTTTGATCGCATGTGCGAGAATATGAAATATCTCAACGTTCTGGCAACGTTTTTCTATTGTCGGAAAAACGACCTCGGCGCAACAACAATGCGTAGTGCACCCTTGATTGGTCAAATAACATCGCTAGCATAATTAAGTTGCTGTCCTTAATTAGGACAACACTAAGGTTCTTCTAATGCGATAGGGAAAGAGAATGAAGAAGAGAATGAAGAGAAAGACAAAGTATACAATCGAACCGACCGCTGTTTGGCAAGGCTCGGACCTATCAAATAACTTCGCCGCGTCCCGAGTGTATTTCAACAAGAAGGGGGAAAAGTATCCTCGTGTATAGATGAATGTAGTAGCGCGCGCGATTATAGCAGGCTGGCTCCCGCGTATACGTTATTATCCTTTGATCGCGTTATTATTAGATATATGCAATCTAGAGGCTAGGATGGGAGAAAGGTGCGCGTTGAAAAAAAATATCATTTGTTTCAACGAATCAGATTTTTGTATTGAGAAATTTCCAAGAAAACTTCGACAAACAAGTATTAAAAAAAAATAAATAAATAAATAAAAGCCAGTAAATATTCTAATACGCACACGTGCCCGCTGTTTGAAAAAAAAAAAAAAAAAAAAAGTAATTTCGGAATTTAATAAGGCAATGATAACGCCCCATGGGCATTCGTGCATAGGGTGAAAAAAAAGTATCTGGCACAAGTACACGTAGTTCGAATTTGGTAGTCTCTCCCTTCTGTGTACCATCTCTCCCCGCGTTTTTGTTGTAATCTCCCAAGGGAAGCATGAGCGCACGTACGCTCGGAGCTATACGCGCGTATATCGAGTGACCCTTGTGTCTGAATACGTTCGCAATATACTCTGAAGTTTACAATTCCGGAGTTTATAAATCTTCTCTATATTCTTACCTATGCCACGTTTTCTATATGTATGTATTCTGCGCATACGATCTAGTAAAACGAGTTTTACAATCAAGAGTGTGCGAGAGTGTAAATCTGTTTCATCGCGCTTTTCGTTTTTTAAGAGAATATTTTTTATTCCCTATCTCTCTCGTCTTATCTCGATTGTGCGATGTTAGATCTCGATTATCTAAACCACATTGTGTTTTATATGAAATTCTAGAGAGAAGTAGATAGATTATATAAAAACTGATGTCGCGTTTTTATTATTCCGGTCAGCTTCAAACTCGTAACGTGAGTTGCTTAAACCACATCGAAAAATAATTGCGAACGACATATCTACAAATTCGCTACAGAAGAGAGAATCAATTTTGCTTCATAAAATTGGTCTTTCCTATATTAGTGACAGCCGAAGTGCTCCCAAGCACCAAAAATTGGCGGATCTCTACGTGATCGGAATTTCGGTATATATCGGCTACGTCGACGGTAGCGGCTACAGTGACACTAACTAACGTAGTAATCAAGTAAGCAGTTTAACTGAACGATCCAGTTAGAACGACTTAGACCTCTGTATTGACGAGGCGTCACTAATTGGTTTACAGATCTCTCTTGAGCCAAAGTCGGCGCTCAAAGGTCTCTTCTCTAGTTAGCTGTGTCGGCCATTCGCGAGAGATTCACTTCTATTCGTATATTTTCTCGCGCTTCGCAAAATGTTTAATCAATGCCTATAAATATCGACGCCGCGTAAAACTTTGATCAGTAATTTTCGCAATGTTCACGCACGAACAAGAACCCATAAATTTCAATATCGACGCGCCATATAATTATCGTATTTTTTTTTTTTTCTCGTAAACGTTAAACATTCAAGAATAATGTTTAAAGAAAAAAAAACGTGCGTTATACATATTGTGCGTTATCGAGCGAGAGATATGTATATCGCGCACGTATTCTGTGACACACACACACACGTATTCCAAAACGTTTTTCGATTATTCTCTATATTGTGTTGTACATACGTACAACAAATATCTAGTACGTGCGTACACTTCGTAAAGAACTTTATTTCGGACGTGCCATCTGTGTTGAAAATTAAGAGCATCGTTACCGGTCGCTTCGAGAGACACTCAAGAGCTGAACGTCACGACGCTCTTCTATACGAAGTGAAAAATGTCATCCGTATGCAAAACAAATTGCGCGACAGCTTTCCTGGCGTTTCATTATCCCTCTGCAACCGGGGCGGTACGTCTAACCGGCTTTCCCTCGGCTGAGAAATTTAATTCTAGACGGGAAGCCCGGCTTCTCTTACGAATGCCTGACGTACTTTAATATCACGGTCACGACGAGAATGACGCACCGTCACCTGTGGTCGGTCCTTTAAAAATGATTAACCTAAAGAAAGACGGGACGACGGTCCCAGCCGCACGCGGACGTCGATGAAAAATGGAAGAAGCCGCTTTATTCAGAAAACGAAACAAAGGAGCCATTAGCTCGCATTTCCCAAACAAACGCGATAAAAAAAATTTTAACTTTACAAACTTTATTCTTTAAAAATATTGTATTTAATAACTTGTGATAACAGAAGAGAACACACACAATCGCGTTCTGTGAAAAAAATATTGAAAATTAAAGTCACATTGTGCTTCCACGACACTTTTATGTTCTAACAGTTCTACGTAAAAAAATCTCTTTTTAAAAACTTTTGTATTCAAATATTATTTCAAATATATTATTTCTTTTTAAAAACTTTTTGTATTCAAATATTATAATTGTATATTTTCGTGTTCGACGCGAAAATACGTAAAAAGACGATCGATTTCACAGAATATCGACAACATTTCAGTCGCTCTTTACCGATCTTTATTTTTTTGTTCTTCTTTGTTTGACAACAAAACCGACGTAATTTTCGAGATATCGCTTAACGAGTAGCTGATGCCCAATTAGGTGCTCGAAGATTCTTTTCAAGAGTCCATGGGAGAAATACAAGTTCTGAAATCAGAAGCTTCCGTCTGACACGCGAAACATCAGCTATTCGAGCCGTCCTCGTGCCCTTTACCGTCCGGTGTGGCTTAATAAAAACCGTGATTGAAGCCGGTGCACGGATGCCGATCGATCCGCCACGTATCACGGAGAGGGTGTCCGAGAGCCAATCACCGAGGGCTATCAAAGGGACGATAAATTTTTTTTTGTCTCCCTTCCGTTCGCCAGCATTCATGAGTTGACTTTGTGCGGATCAATTATTAGTTGTTGCGCATTTGCTGCGTTTCCGAGTTATCACGGTGATCAGAATGCAATAATAAAGCAGATCAATGTCATCGAAATGCTGTGAAAAAAATTAATTTTAATTAAATTAAATTAAAATTAAGTTTACGCACACATCAGAATCGGGGGAATTTCCTTGTATTTTAATTTTTTCGATAACTGGAACACGAGCGAAGATATAAATCCAGATATTTCGCAATTTTTTCTCATTCAGAATCTTTCTTTTCTATATTTCTAATCAAGTTTTTTTGTTCTATTTTCGAAATAGCTTTTATTTCAAAAGGATATATACACTAAAACGATTGAAAATTGTATATAGATATATAATACAATTTCGATACCGTGAGTGGATATGTGAAAAAGAAACCTTTGTTCTCTATACGCGGATATATGTATCTTATACATACATATATATATATGTATATATATATATATATATATATATATACACATATATATGTATGTACATATATATATTATTTTCTTTTTCCTCTCAGTTCTCTCTTATCCATGTCTCGAGATTCGACACTAAATTAAATTGACCGACACTTTGTAGCTGGATAGGCATCGGCTTTTGTTTACTTCGGGGTACTGGTATTGATCTCCGAAGTCTTCAGGGAGAACTCCCATTTCGACGAATGACGGATAATTTCTCCTTTTTCCTTGTCGCGGAAAACTGCTTCATGAAACGGGCCGGATGCTCCTTGGAGACCTGCGTCGTCCCGCGTTTCTCCTCCTACGTTTTATTAACTCTCGGTCGATTAGTTGACCTCGAAATACCCCATCGACCGTTTGGGATTTGCTGTCGAATCGTTCTTTTCTTTGTACGCCGTAATTGCGAATCCGCGTTGCGCAAGACATATTTGTCCCGATATCACAAAGAACAAAAATCTCAAGTAACTGATGTTTTATTATTTTTTATTTACTACTTATTAGTTTTTTTTTTGCAACATAATTTATTATATGCAACCATCTTTTTAAACAGTTCAAAAATATAGAATTATACATATACATAACGACACAAGTACTTAATATACAATATACACATATTATACACAGTAGTTTTATAATTAACAATTTTCACATCGGAAAACAGCTAAATAAGACAAAAAGATCTCTATCACATTATATGTACAACAGTAATAAAGAGAAAAAAAACAGTTAAAAGTATTATATCTATAAATAGATAAATTATTTGTGTGTGTGTGTGTGTGAAAAAATAAAATAACCAACGCTCAGAGGAATAAGCAACAATATACACAATTAATTTAAGATCGGTGACAAGCGTCAATTTATTCACGCGGTGTTATTTAACTATTTGATCATTTATTTCTGCCAATTACCTTGTTATTAGATAACAAGAGAATATTCCATTTAAGTTTGTAGCAGCAGAGCGACGCCAGCCAAAGTCCATTTGGCCGGTTTGTCCTTGGTCTTCAAATTGAATGTCCACACGTACGTCGGGCCGCGAGTGCGTGTCTTGTACACCGGACACTCGTACATGTTCCTCAAATCCTGTTTGTCCTGCGTGATCGCGCGTACATTAATCACCGGCATGGTCGGATATAATTCTTTTGGTCTGGAGTCGACGATGATTCCCGTTTGGACGTCCCAGCGTGCACCTTCCATAAATATTCCGTGAACGTAAGCCCCGTCCCTCGGTGCTGACCTGACGCGAACAAATCAGGAAGGAAGTCAATCCTAGGCTAGGTATATGGCGAATTAAGTTAACGCGCTGATAACCATTCCGCTCTTGCACAACCGCGCGCGTATCGCGCGAGAACTTCAACTTCCGTTCTTATTATCTTTTCTACTCACGTGAACTCCTCCTTGTTCTTTTTGGTCACGTCGCATTGAAGGCACATTTTATCGAGCGGCAACTCGTGCCTCCTGGCCGTTGATTGCATGATGGCGGTGAGTAGCGATTGGGGATTAAAAAACCCGGCGAGCCAAACCGACGCCGGCAACTGAAAGAAATTCATTGCGTGCCGATTACGTCACCTATGTTACATAAAGAGAACGTATCTCTCATCGCGTCATTTTGGCTATTTATATACGCACAACAAAATCCGTAGACCAGGTTTCCAGTTCTCTTATTCTCAGCAGTAGATCGACGAACCAGGCGGTTAGACCCAATAAAGACGGATAAGCTCTGCTGGCCCATACAGGTGGAACCTGATCGAAGAACAACGCGTTTTCCAAGTCCTCCATGTCCGATGTTATAGTAAGCTCGCCTTTGAGACCCAAATCTAACTCGCGCAACGATCGTTTGATCTCGGTCGTCAGATAATTCATTCTCTCGCATTCTTGAAACGCAACGATAACGTAAGGCGTTCGTTCCTCCACCTTTCCCATGATTTCCATCATGTTAAACTCCTCCGGCAGTTTCTCCAGTATCTCGTCCAGTACCTGTTTCACCTGCGCGAAGTAAAAACCGTACGTGAGTAGTCTCGTTTTTTTTTATTTCGCTAAAACGCGTCTCCGGATAAAAAACAAATGTACCTTTTCTTCTCTGGTAACAGTCTGTCCTCCCGAGCTGCCGGTGTCACGTGGTTGCATTTCGAAGACTGTTCGAAATAAATTCTCCGCCGTCATTGTTAAAAAACCGATCTCCGCATTCGGATGTAATCCGTATAAATACGGAGATTCCGGTGGTATGGCTTCGTCAATGTACGTGTGATAGCCGATTAAGTCTGTGTTGGGAGGCGCGGAAAAACCTTGAAATACACATTGAACTTAATTAACGTAAAAGTATTTATATATTAATTAATATCGAAAACAAATGTGCTTATATCAGTTTACCTGGCGCCAATTGCAATTCTCCGTCGATCAGATCGGGCTGCATTAATTCTTCGAGATACGACACACAAAGTCTTCTGTCCCAGTCGTCTGTTATATGACCGCCGTACATAATTTCTCCGAAGAGATACCTTTTTAAAAATGTGCATTGCTAATTTTTGCGACATAATAAGATTTAATTTTAAATTAGACCACACATTTACAGCAGTATATATTTTGCGTTCTTTCAGATAAATTATATAAATCTTCGAGATTTTTTTATTTTTTACTTTCAATTAAAAATATAATTACGCTAACCTTAAATCTTCCCACGGTACTTTCGGACTTGCTTCTAAATAATTATACAACACACTGACACTTATGTTTAGATCTCCCACGTTGAAAGGATATATTTTGTTCCAGCCTTGAGATCCGAATTTACGACGCTCCGCGACGACAGCGTGAAAATAACATAATGAGAATAATATCGCTTTGAATTCAGCTTCTTTCGAACACATTTCTAGAGTTTCCTGAGTAAAATTATCCAAAGCCTTATGTAAATTAGCTTGCATACCAGTGGGTGGTTCGTTTGTGATTTTAATTGACGATTCCAGAATACCCTAAGTTGATTTATATAAGAAATTTTACATATAAAATATATATAGGACATAGGTAATAAATTGATCAACGTGCTTTTTAATTGTATATTTATATATCTGTTTTATTTTTTGAAAACGTTAGCTTACTTGAGGTATTATATGGCCAGCTGGCGTGCCAGCCGGTTCCGCGCTCATAAACATTCTGTAATCGAGATGAGAACCATCCGCGGCCACTTCCAGTTTTTTTTCTAGTAGCGGCAGCCACTTTTTAACTAGATGTATGTTTTGCAACACTACCCAGTGACCATTCTTGGCCGCTACATCCATAGCTTGTTCGGCGACTGCTTCTTGCCCTTGACCAAGAGACACGTTATGGAAGTTTTGATTGTCTGACGTAAAACCGAGACGGCGACCTAGATCCTCTACGTCCTGAATGTTATATATATATATATATATTCGTTGTTTAAAAATACCATTACGTTCAATATTTCTTAAAGTGCATTTTAATCGAATCTAATATTTTTCTTTCTTTTTTGTGAATCTAATTTTTCTTTCGCAAAAAGTTTTTTCCATAAAAATGACGCGGTAAAAAAGAATATATAGATATTTTTTATGCGCGATATATATAACGCGAGCGTTAAAACATAATGTGTAATTTCTAAAATACAAATTTTTATTTATAAAAAACAGACATTATGAAGAGAAAATGTCTCGTGATCACCTTTAGCGGGTTAACTCCGGGAGATAGAATGAAAAATATTGGAGTGCCCGGACTGGTTTCCTCGAAAGATTTTGCAAACTCAACCGTTCTCGCCTCGATGTATTTCTGACCAAGCTTTTCCTCGATAAACGCGGCAATGGCATACGTCATTCTGTCCGGCCTCAAAGCTCTCAACATGCATAGACGTTGTATAGCCGTTTTATTTTTCCACTCTTGAGGAAACTTTTCACGCTCCGGGCATTCGCACTCGACGAACTTCTTCCATCGTTTGGCGGAACTCTCAATGTCCCGATCCAGATTTCTTTAAACAACCAGAGACGGCGAGATGTTAAGGCTGCAATCGGACAATAATTTCTCGTCTTGTGCTCTTACCGAAACTCTTCCCTCGTGGAAAGGCTTCGTATGCCGCCCCAACTTGTATTGGTAAGGAAATCGACCGGCGAGGTAACGTGCGGCGTTATAGGAAATCTTAAGAGGAAGTCCAGCTCGCCGGCCGTAACTTCGTTTCTCGCCAATAAAATTTGAAAAGCCATTTGCGAGGCGAAGATCAGCTTGTCGCATTCAAAGAGACCTCTGCTGGTGTACATAAAGACCGAATACGTGATGCATTCGATAAGATTCTGCACTCTGCTTGTGACATCGGGCGCGGGATCGGCTTTTAAGATCGCTTTCTGAAAGACCACGCTGAAAGCCTTTAATGAAAATTGATAGATCGGATTGATTGTGTTCAAGTCGTTTAGAATAAAATATAACAATGAGGCTCTCGCCGCTGCTGGCCGATATAATTCTCGAGCTGCGTCAATTTGCCGACTGGTACCTCGAGCCTCTGTAACTTTCAACTCAATCTCCCCTGCGGTTCGCTTGGTGGTCTCCAAGTTCTCCACGAGAGATGTGTCTTCGAGAACGTTACTGCCGGCTGATGACAGTCTACAATTGCAACAATATCAAAGTCAAATATTCGTATACGTCGCAGATCCTGTTGGTTAAACTCGGAATAAATATTCTCGGAACAAATATGCTCGTTTATTTACAAACAGATAATACCGTTTGTGCAACTATGTAAACAACAATAAGACAAAGTTATTGCGATTTGATATATTTATATAAAGTTATTACATATAAATTATTTGTTATATAAAATAACTTCAGATGGAAGATATATACCTCGAGAGAAGCGAATCTTCGAGACTGTTGAGAGTAATCTTAAAGTCATTCTGTTGCCTGGTAAGCTCGGCCTTTAACTCCTCCAAATCTGGTCTCTCGGCCTTAACCACTTCCGCAAGCAGTTGATCCTCCAAACCGTCCCTCGTCACCGTGAAATTGATCAGCGTGGTTTGCGCCTGCATTTCCGGCTTGTAATGGGGATTAGCCAGCTTCGTGTGCAGCAGCAATCGAAACATAGAATTGTATTCGACCTCTTTATCGCCGATCTTAATAGCCCGACCCTTCTTGATTAAATTTCGACCAAGCAGAGGATCCAAGACCGGGTCTACGTTTTCTCCTATATTCTCCAACAAGACCGTTGATCCGTTCGCTAACGACAACTCGATTACATCCAGGTAACCGCGTTGACCTAATCTGATCACTTTCAGCTCATCTCCGTATTTTTGTTTGATCCACTTTATTCCTTGCAACTGCGAAGAAAAGCGCTTTTGTCAGATATATATCTGAAAATTCGATTTTTTTTCACTCAGTTTCTTTCAACACACAACACACCTGTGGATCTATCATTAGCGGCCAGCGATCGGAGTTGCTCAATATAGTGGCGTTCTCTGTCGACATTCGATCGTTCGGTAATCCCTCGTTATTCCATTTGGCGATTTGCGTGTCGTCCGTTAACAGCGAGAGAGGATCGAGACCTTCGGTAATTGGGATCGCCGGTTCCACGGTGCGTATGAACGGCAACCATTGCTTGCTTAGCAAATCCTGTCGGAATTGTTTTGTGAAACAACCGACGTAAGATATGAAAGCGGTCACCAGCAGTACATCGCCGGGTAGTGTTGACGCTTGCTGCATAAAGCTAAAAATATTTGCAATGAATTCAGATGATTGTCTATATATTATGTAACATATATATGATATATATATATCGTTTTATGTATAATATAAAACGAAATGTAATGAGAAAGAATGGATCTCACTTTGCAACCGAATCAGCCCAGCGAACATTCTCCGATGCTAAGCCACCGACTAATCTGTTCGCCAATGCGATTGTCGAGTTGGTGGCGTCTGCTTCCTGCTGACATTTTAATTTTTCGGACGTTGCTTTCTCGAAGTCGGCCGTTAGCTTTGCTAATTGCTCTTCCAAGGACTAAGAAGACAATTAATTTACTCCAATTAGTTGAGTAAAAAAACATTGTCAAATGACACACACGATCAAGTTTTATAATAGAAATAAAAAAAAATTGTATTTGCTTCGTTGTTTACTTACAGCCACTTTTCGTTTGATACCGCTAAGTTTGTCCTGAGCTGCGGCCAGCTCCGCGTTTGCATGAGCGAGCGCTTTTCGTTTCGGTTCCACGTCGCAGAACACTTCGTAAAACTTGATAATATTGATCACCCAGGCGCACAAACCCGCCGCGGCGGCCGATTTTGATCTCACGAACTCAGGCTCGAATTCGGAATCCTTTAAATACGGCTGTATCGCTTTAATTACTTCGGGATGTATGTTCTCCTTGTCATAATTGATCAAGGAATCCAGGAACGTATCTACTTTTGCCATCACAATCTTTACAGAGAAGAAAAACAAAAATGACATTATTGTGCCTTTTGTCCTTATAAAATACAAAAAAAAAAAAAAAAAAAAGTGAATAGTTTCGGTCAATTTGACAACACCTTGGCAGCCTTCCAGCTTCGATCCTTGGGTACTTTGCCAGCTGGTGCCAAAAGAACCATGACTGCAGCGGTTACGTTCGTTACAGCACCGGGAGGTGAACCGAATGATTTCAGTTCAGTTAGATTTGCCTTGTTCAGAGTATTTAAAGCTTCTTGTGCGGCCAGCAAAGCGGGTTCGGCCTTCAACAAGTCCGCCTCGCAATCTTTTTGCTTTTTCGAAACCTCATCGGCTATTATGGCCACTTTGGTCTCCTCCTCGTCCGCTGAATTACAAAAGCATCTTTGATTAAAACTTTTTATATTTGCGCGCGCACACACAGAAAGTAAATAATTAATTAATTCAAACCTATCGCTTTCTCTTTTTGAACTTTCTCGGTTTCGACGCCAACTATAGCGATCAGAGCGTCCGCAGCTTCGTTCTTCTGCTGCAATTCCACTTCTTGCACGGCCAACTTCTTTTTTAACTTATCCACTTCCACAGCCGTTGATCTCAATTTGTCCAGGCCGTTTTCCAGTCTGGCTACTTTAGCACGTAGTTCGGAAGCTTTCGTTTTTAACAATCGTATGTACAAACTTATCTGTTCCAAAAACGATTTCGGAGTTGTATAGTTGTATCGACGTTCGCTGATCAGATAATGACGACTGGCTATATTTACGCTGGTGTGAGCATGAGCCATAAATTTCGCAGCTGATTCTCTGTCGTGAAAATTAATATTTCTCTTCTTACAGACCGTATCTATACGTATTAAAAATATATATGTTTGTTTATTCACACTTGATAATTACACACCTATAACTTTCCGACAGTTCTTCTAGTTCCTGTAAAAATCTCTTCGATACAGACATCAATGCTTCCTGCGGCCACTCGTGGAACCAGTTTATCATTGTGCAATTTATAATTGCCGGAAATTTTCTGGATCTAACTCGCAATGTAGAACCGACCGGAGAGAAGCACAGAACTACTCTGAGCTGTCGACGAACCCGATCGATGAAGAACTTCCAGCAATTTTCGCGTGTGTCTAACATACCCGCGCCTTTCACCTCGTTACGAACTCCTGTCGATTTTTTTATATCACAGATATAATTATAAATTATAAATATCTATTTAAATATATTTATCACATATTTTGTGACAAATGCAAATAGTATTGATTATTATGATTATTTTTTGCGTTTTATAAAAATCTAATTTTTGTGACTGCATTTCGAACCTGCTATAATATTTTCCACTTCGTCTTCGGCAAATAAATCGGGAACCTCGCCTGACGCGAGCATGTCGTTGATGAGAACTAGAAATTGCTCGTTCGGCACTTGTGCGTCCGTCATCAGAAACATAATGCCCAGATTTTTCAATCCCGCTTTTGAATACAAGGCCGCGAGTTCCAGTTTTAGATCGGTCACGCCGTAACCTTTTTTCAACTGAACTTGAAATACTTCCAATGAGCTTATAAAAGCTGCTAATCGTGAGAGACTTTGTTTGCCGGAACCACCCACACCCACTAAAAGCGCGCTGCCTCTGGGCGCTTCCAGAATTCTGTTCACACGGCACACGTGCATCATGGCATCTTCGAAAAGTACCAAGTTCATTGCGGCCACCAAATCGTTATAACTGATCATTGCTTCTGACAAGAGGCGATGCAAAGTCGCCCAATCTTTGACGGGCATATACTTCGGCTCTCCAACTCCTCCTACACACACACATATCATTTAATTGATCTAGTAATTTTTTCAAAAAATTATTTACACTTATATATATTTTTTTATGAAATATACACAAAATTAAACAAATTAATAAGTAAAAACCTGCAAAATGACAATAAATGTTCGGCTTTTCTAGAATCGCCCCTTCGTCCACTTCTTCTACATTTTTTTTCAGAATGTCGAGTTGCAGTTTCAAAAAACTCTCGTTGTCTTTCTCATCTGTTAATTTATCTCCGTAAACACGTTGAGTCTCGTGCATCCAAAGTCTGATCAAATCTATCGAACACTGCAAACACTCGTTGCCACTGAACAATAGACCTTGAAAACAGTTGGAAAGGTCGCGAAGATTGAAAATATAATGAAATTTCACCGCTGTTGGTAGAAACATTTGCGCGCAACGATGATGTAATTGAATGGTCGCTTGTACAATGTTAGGGCATAGTTCGGTGACGTTTAGAGGAAACCTAATTACACACATTATTATTACGTAAATATATTAATGTCAGAATTTAATTCTAGAATGTAATAATCATATCGAAAGAAAATTGTTCACGCGAACAATTTCAATCGCGTATTTAATTAATACACAACAAATACACACATATATATATAGTTTAAATAAATCATTATTTTAATGTTACCTGTGCTCCACATTAGCAAGATGTTGTGACAAAATGGAGGCGTATATAGTTGTCAATGATTCTATGTTTGGAAAGCTAACAGCAAATACAGCAAAGTGTCTCTGCAATCTCGGATTTATCGTAAACGATCCGGCAGTCGGATTCATGCAACTGACGTATTGACAATTGTGAATATCTTTCAGGGTCAGTTTCGTACGATCGTACCAATGACCGTAATCCAAGTGTTGTCTGATAAGCGTGTGAGGCTGAACAGTGCCGTAAGTGTCCACTTCCGGCATATTCATGTCGTCGATGAAATAAACCAAAGTTTTATTTCCCGGCGGACCGTAATTTCTGCCTGCTTTTTTCTCCAATGATTTTTCCAGAATCTTCTGCAACATTTCGGACGAAGTGTAGAAGTTAAACGGCACATTAGCTACCGCGTAGTTCTCAGAAAGCTGAAGAAGTTTCTCGGCGACCAGAACAGTTTTGCCGCAACCAGCCGGACCGACCAACATTATCGGATGCTTGTCCGGCATCAACAGATTCAAGAAGTATCTTATTCTGATGGACTCTGACGTGTGCACCAGAACAGTTTGTAAAGGTAGCTCTGGATCCAATTCGAACTTCGGTAGACGTTCTGTCCAAAGAACAAAACTCTTGGTCTCGTTGTCGATGTAATAATCAAACACCGTGCCTTGAGATGGAAACTTCACCTGTTTGAATTCGTTGATCCACCATTTGGTAAACTCCACTCGGTAATCTACCGTTTGATCCAGAAACATGGCGGAACCAAAAGCCCAGACAGCTGCGAACACGAAGTAGAGTTCGTAATGCTCTTTGTAAAATTCGGTAGCTGTCAGTTCCGGTTTTAAAAGACAATGAAGAAGGTGGCACAACATCTCGACGTGCGCCATGTCTGCTATGGGTGTTATTTTCTTGAATCTGGTTCTTAGAGTCTCGAGACAAGTCGGAATATATTTGTCGAAGAGCATGACCAGATTCGATTTCTCATTTGGCAAAGGCCGCTTCTCGACCCAACTGGTCACGTAAGGATTCCATCCCAAATCTTGTGGATTTATGTACAAAATACCGGCTCGCGAGACCGTGGCGGGTGTAGCGGTTCTCAGATTCGAGATTTCGAAGAGTAATCTCATCACCGGCGTCAGCGCAATCCGTTCGTTGCTAGCCAACGTCAGAACCTTGTTGTCGTCCATAACGGTGTTCAGAGATTCGATCCACATTGGATCGATGTCGCCGTCCAAAACGATCCACTTCGGATTCTCGCCACCCAGATTTGCCTGTTCTCTCATGATCACCGAGAAGAGACCGTCTTTCCATTCTCTTGTCGCTGGATTGATAATTCCGAACAGTTCGTCGTTCGTTACCGCTTTAGGATTGAGATCATTATAGACCGGCTTTCTCTTCATGTTGTGATAAGTCTTGAACAACGTCTTCCACACTTGAGTCTTTCCGGAACCAGCTATGCCTACAATGAAGACAGAATGTCTCACTTCCAATAGCTCCTCGAGTTGCACGACTTTGAGAATAAATCCGTCTTCCGGTTGCAAACTTAAATCAGCAGCCGCTTGCTTGACCATCTTCTCGAACTCGACGTCTCTCTTTCTGGGCACATCCAACGCGGGAAACAAATCTGCTATCAGCCCCATAAACACCGGAAGATCGTCCGATATCACTTTGGGAATGTTGAAGTCTCTCAAAGCTCTCATTAATACTTCTTCTTCCGGTCTGCCGGGATCGCCTCTCTTCAAACTGCCGGCGACCACGAGAACTGACTTTATCGCTCTCAAACCCCAATCGTAATGATCCTGTTTAGACAATAATTCCTTGCACAATGTGTACAGCGTAATGAATTTTCTCGCGAGTACTCTGGCGTCTTGAAATCCTTCGGCAACTAACATTATTTCGCATATCAATTCGAAATCGGGCACCACCATGGCGCAAGGTCGAAAAAGTGCTTTCAAATTTTCCGGCAACTCCGTGCGCCCGGCGTAACCGGGATTCATGGTTATGAATATGCCAACGGTAGGTTCGAGCGCTATTATTTCGCCCATGAAATTAAATTTCTCCTTCTTGTCTCTGATCGCGTCCTGAATCGATTTTACTTGCACGGCCACTACCGACAGCACCTCGACCGTGATTCTGTTGAATTCATCGAAACAACCCCACGCGCCAGTCTGCGCCAGACCTTTGTATATGTTGCCGCAAGACTTATAATCCATCTGCTCGGAACAATTGAACACGTATACCATTATACCGAGAGCTCTGCCGAGATCTTTCGTTGTTTCGGTCTTTCCGGTCCCGGCTGGCCCAGCTGGACCACCGCCCATTATGAGATGCAGAGATTGCGTCAAAGTAATGTAACACCTGTCCGTTAACGGCGTTATGACCAATCTAAAAAAAAAACAAACAGCATTATCGCATCGTGTGAAACAACATCGATGAACATTATTTAAATAAAAAATAAACATAAGTCGGGAAAACGTGCGATATGATGTGTCTAACCTGGGTGTATTGCCGAGGTACTCGTGAGAATATTTGAACTGCGCGTCGCAAATATTTGCAAAGCAATCCTTCTCCTTCTCGTCCCATCTGTGTCGCAGCTGGCTCTGCCATTGAAAAGCCTGCGAAGTTTCCACCTTCGACTGAACCAACTTCGCCACGACATCTCTGGAATGCACGTCTATCGTGCAAATGGTCATGACTTTCTGTCTCTCTTGTTTGGTCAGTTCGCCTATCAGCAGAGTGATGAGAGTGCTTAACTGCGAGATTTGTTTTTTTAAATAATCCTTGATGGCATTGTCGTAGCCTTCCTCGAGACGCGCGAAAGCGATGTTAACTTCGGTGGTCCACCAGATTTGTGTTCCACAAAGAGACACCTGGGCCGGATAGTCGAACAGCCATTGTTCTCGCGGTTTCTCTTCGTACGCGACCACCGCCTCGTTAAAATAATGCCGAATAGATACGCGCATGGCTCTCTGCAGACGATTTAGCCACGCTTCCACAGGTCCTTCGCAAATCATTTCACAGTTCGCGAATTCCACATATTCACCGTCCTTGGCAAACATGCCTGTGAAACGTGACGGACAATTAAACAACAATCGCATAATACGTGTAATTAATAACAATAATACATGTAGAATGTAATTGTTCACCCAAGACGCGTTTTAACGAAGTGTTCTTGTTGTCGAAATTTAGGCGCGCCATGGAATCGAACAATTTTGTCAAATGTTTTGCCACCACTTCCGGTTGATTTCCGTTCGAGAGTACGTCCAACAAATCGCTGGAAGAAACGAAATAAAATCGCGGAAAGGCTAGGCGTTTTGTTTCCAAATATTCCGCTAAGGCCTTTTCGCATAGTACGAGCTCTTTTTGCAAAATGTCAAGAGCGGATACAAGACCGTCCTTATTCGTCGCCTCGACGACGTTCGGCGTTTTCGCCATTTCCTCTGTCATCTCCTTGAATTCCTTATCTATACGATCGAACCGCTCGGCATCAACCGGCAATTGCCGTCGGATATCTTCCGACGACATGAAAATGCTCTCAAGATGCATCCAGGTGCGTTGAACTTCAAACCATACGGTCGTTACCTGATCGGCAATGCTTAACTTTTTCTGCCACGACGACACCTCCTCTAAGAAATGCGCGATAAACTTCGAGGTGATCAGATTCTGCAACTGCACCTGCGTTTTGAAATAAAAACAATTCTTTTTTTTTAAATAAATTTAAATAAATTTAATTTGAAAATTATTTCTTATAAAATAGATAGTAAATATTTAAACAAACGCTAGCATTCTCTATCATTTCATATTAAAAAGAGAATGCATATATAGCTTGCAAAAACATATTATTGAAAGAGTTTTTAACCTGATTTTCTTCTAGCGTCTCAATTAATTCTTCGCTAGCTCTTATTAAAGTAGCTCCCGTTCGAGCATGGACTTCTCGTTCGAATTCCATTTTCGACCACGTAATATTTAATTCTTTCATGTATTTTTCCATTGACATTTCTTTAACTGCTTTATCAACGATATTTTTAACTTCTTCCTCGCATTCGTGGAGATTCAACTCGAGTAGATCGGCTAGAGTCGTCGATTCGTCCATTACAAAACGAACCTACGTGTAAGAAAGTCGTCTGACGATGTGTGGCTACGTATATTGGTAAAATTAAAAAAAGCAGCTATCCTCTATAATTTACTTGAATAATAATGCAAAGTGGCAAAGGAAATTGTCTAAATATACGAAATAATGACGTATTGTATTTATATAGCAGATTTATTAAAAATTTGTACAATTGGTGATATACATACAATGAATAATGATGTGTGTGTGCGTGTACGTGTGTATGTGTGAATTTATGATAATAGCAGACCATAAATTTTTAACATAGTGCTAATATATTTATTTTTTATATTTTAATAAATAACTGACTTAAACTTAAGTTCGTTTGTTTAACTAATATCGCGTGCTGTGTTTTAGCTATGCGCATAAAAAAGTTTGACCATTGAAAGAGAAAAATTTAATAATATACATAAATATGCGTATATATATAAAATATAATAGTGCAATAAATAATGATATAAAATACACATACTATTCTTACATGCATAAACATTATTAGTTTTTTCTTCGTGTTATATGTGTATATATATACACACACCATGTATATATACAATATATTTATTATTATTAAAGAATATATATGTATATATGTATATATATACATATAATATTGAAAAATATAGAAATATTGAAAAATGCAAATGTGCGCGTATATACAGTGGACTTACGGTCATTTCTGGAGTCATGTTGCCCAATTTCTGTAACATCGACAGCGTATATACAGCGGTGCAACTAACTTTACTAATACTATGTGAACTATATATCACATTCGCATTATGAAATTATGTTGTTATATATATAAATATAATTTTGTTTCAGACAAAAGTATAACACAAAAATCAATAAATTATTTAAAATATTGAATTACAATAAAGGCGGAGCTAGTATGAGATTGTATCTTTCGGATAATGACATTGTTCCTTAATTTGCATGGATTCGTATTGCGTAGGAAATGAATTAAACATCCGCTCTGCAATTTCCAGCGATACCTTAGTACTATTCATTAGTTGCCGCCAGTGTCTCTCTCGAATAGCCGGATTTTGCAATTCTCCCACGGCGCGCAATGACGTAAGCATGTTCTTCACCGTAGCCTCCAACGATATGTACGTGTCCCACGGCCTCATTTCTTTGTCCAGTGCTGCTGGACGAAACATTCGACAAGTTAAAACTTAAAATTGTGATTCTATATTTTGTGAGATATTTTCTCTCACCATTTTGTAAAAATATAAAGTATATTATATATTTATTTTATACGATAGTGTGTTGTTCTTTTTTAGGTCACAAGCAAAAACAAAAAAACATTTTTGAAGCGATATAAGCAAATCATAAAAATTATTTGAGAACACATAAAACTGCTTAATTTTTTTGATATCTTTTGGGACAGTAGACAATTTCTCACTAACCACGTATCTCCTTCGCGAATTTCTTGCACTCGATGTCCATATTTTCGACGTCAATTTTCCTCCAGGGTGTCGTTTTCCAACCCTCGATACTGCTCTGTACTATATTTACATAGTCCCAGAGCTGCTTGAGCATTTTCAGTTCTCTTCTGCATTGTTTCAGTTGCTTAAATTCGGGTACCGTCACCTCAAATAGCGACGCGGAATCTTGAATGTCCTTCATTTGACGTTCCAACATGAGAATTTCTTTGTGCGCCTCGTCTAGTAGCTCGTACGGATTCTTGCAGTCGTATTTAAAAAATGTATATCGCCGAAACGCTTCTCGATACTGAGTTATTGTAATATCGAACGCGGAGATTCGACCGCGAATTCTCGATACTTCGCCTAATAATTTATTGTTCATTATATTATTAATTAATGTAAATTGTTTTATATATCTACATTTGTTAATACAGAATATTTATACCTGTAATCAACTAAAAGAAAAAATCAGACACAATGACAGAAGTATTATACTACCTTGAACAAACGTTCAGTTGTTTTACAGACCTGCCTGTAATGGCGCAACTTGCTGTTTCACCATAAGAGCGAGTTTTTTCGTGTTTGCCCATTGCTCCGGCAATTCTTGCAGCAGCACGTTTACTTCTTCAGGTATATCTTGATCATAGAACTTGAGCAACTCAATAGTTTCTTCTAATGGCTGGAACATCTCGTCTGTAGTTGGCTGGCGTTCTTTCACTTGTAGCAGATAGCCCATTACGCTGACCAGAGCGGTATAATCACCTGGTTGTACTTGCTGTAACAATCCTTCGTCCGCTAATCTAGAAGTCGTGCAGTGTTTTTTTTTTTATTTATATGTGAATTTATACATATTATTAATTAAGTAAACAAATATTGCATTAATGAAACTTGTATATGAATAAAAAAATAATGAGTTAGACATTGTCCAGATGATATTCGAAATGATCGAATTATGTTATAAGTGTCAAAATAAAATTCAATTTTTTACACGACACCTTATGAATGTCCCTAGATCTGACAAACTGGTTGTTACACGATCGACCAAATGTTTTTTGAACATGCTCGACCATTTGCACACCGTGTTTAGTACCGACTGTCTGAAGGGTCTAAGATCTACCCTGAACCAGCCGCAAAATACTTTGGACAGATCCATTTCCTCGATCTCGAGATAGAGGCCCTCGTAAAGGTCGATTTGTTCGCGAAATTGCTCCATTTTCGGCGGTGACTTCGTCGGTCCTTTAGGATCCTGAGCCGCCACCATGTCCATTTCCTCTACTGACAATTGTCGGCTGTATTCGAGAAATTGTTGCATCACAACATCTCTATCATCCAGCCATAGATAGGCGTAGCCTGATCAAATATAGAATAGCGTCATATATTGACGTGAAAAAAAAAAATGACGTGTCAATAAAAATGATATTGAAATATTTTTATTATCCGGTAAGCAAAATTTTCGAACACCTTCAAAGTTACTACAGAAATCGGTGGCTTCCTCCACTGCGGTAGATACACATGTCAATATCTCATCTTTCATTCCTTTAATATCAGCGTCCTCTGACAGTTCTTCGGCATATCCCGCAGAATCTTTTTTTAATCGCGGTATCAAAGCGGCCATACCGGTGATGTCATTTAACAAACCAACAATGAGCTGATCAAGTCCGTCGGGATCTTCGGGTTCCAACGACGGTATATAATACAAATCTGGTTCTCTCAGCTCTAATTTGGCTTCGAGTAAAGGTTCGCAATGACCGATGGGATCCATGCTTTCCGCCAAATATCCTAAACGCGAAATCACAAAACATCGTTTCACAGATCGTTTATTGTGCTTTAAAAAAAAAATATTCTTTATAATGTTTTTTTTTTTTTTTAATTTGAGAATAGAACCTAGAGAACATCCGACTGCTTTTCGAAGGGACTCGATAACAATGTCATCGATGTAGTTCACGTATTCCCGCCAAGCTTCTTGATCAGTCTCGCTGATTTGGAAAAGTGCCTGATTTTCTTCCAATATCGAATGTATTTGCTCAGCGGCCTTTGTGATCTCCGCGTAACGTTTTGATACTTTTTCCGAACGATCCTCCAAGGCGAGCAGTGTGTCCTTACGACGATCCTTTCGTTCAATGAGAGGCGTCTTGGTCCAAGGTTCTAAAATATTTCTGATCTTCTCTAGGTTCGATTGAACGGCCTTCATGCGCTTCCAGAGTCCTTCCACAAGGTCGCCTAATTCCGTTATATATTCGAGAAGCCCGTCTGATCTCCAGCAGAGCTCGTCTTCTCCACGGGATATCAGCGAATCGATCCTTGCCACTTCCAATTCGATTAGATCGAATTCTACTCGCTTGGTCGTTTTCCGTATGTTATTGTAGGAGTCGACGGTGCCGCTCAGCATCGTGCGAAACTTTCTAAACGTTTCCGCATTTTCAGATACCTGATAATGTAACGCACGTAAAATATTTAAAAAAAATATACGTGTAATTTAATTAATCGCTAAGCGTGCGCACAAAAAATGCAATTATTAGAAAATTTATTTTTTTTTATTGTTTTTTAGATACTGTTAAAAATATCAGTTCGCACTTGTGTGTACCTTAATTGCTTCTTCAGGAATATCAGAACGTGACATCTGTTTCAAGTAATTTACTTCTTTCAATACCGCAAGAAGATCTGGATCGAAATTAAGTAACAAAATATTGTCGACCTCTCTAGAGAGCAGATAACGATTAAGGCCAACATCAACAGTTTGCGGAACCGTTCGCGCCCATTCAGTAAAGAGTTCGTCTTCCTTATCAGCGAATATTTTTATCAATCTCTCGTAACGTGCCATTATATTTTTACCTTCGTCGCTGTGCACGATACTGCAAACGAGAAAAGTTGTAATCGCGCTATCGTTAAAAATACATTTATATTTTTATCTACAACACGAAGTGACAAAGTTTAAATAGAAAATGCATTTTTCACATCATTCACGCTTTTACAGACACATATCTGACAAAAAAAACAAAGTAGACAGATAAAAGAATGATTTATAGATATATATATTGCGCACAGACTTTTAATACGTACGGATGAGGCATGGCTTTGAATGATTGTATGGGCAAGTCAATACGTTGTTTCAACATGCCGGTGAAAATCAAGGCAGCAGCTAAGGGCGGTAGATTAATCAGAGCACCCCTCGTGCCGCGATTGAACAGAACTTCAACTATTGACAGTTCCATGTTCAAAAGTTCGAGAATTCTAGCGTATCGATTTGTAAATTGCTTTCGAATCACAGGACGTTCCAGTACCGATCCAGCGATATTTATTAACTTGAAAAAAAAAAAACGAAGTGAGTTTTCGGATTTGCAAATGTTGTACGATTTATGTAGTAAGATAAGAGAACAATCGAACGATGAAAGAGATGAGATATTTAAGTCGAAAACAAATATGTGCGCAAAATTCGCGCGTACATATTTGAGTTTGATAATTAAATTGTACAATGTGTAACTTTAGCATTCAACCAAATTGTTCTAATTTAAATGTGAAGTACGATAAGAGCAAACAATTTAAATTGGATTAACCGTTAATCGCGAATTAGCAATAAAAATAGAAAGTTATTACCTTAAAAACACTTTCGAGATTTCCACAATCGTCGAAAGCTTGGCAAAGAATTGCCGCCAATTTACTATCGAGATCCGTGATGGATTCCGAGAACTTAGTGCAGTCGACAACAAAAGATTCGTCGTCTGGCTCGAGAACATCACTGGCTCTTACGGTGAAAGAGACGAAGAGCTGCTGAAATTCTTTGTACACGCTTATGATCCTAGCACTCAAAGATCGTCCGAGAATGCCACCTATTTCAATCTTCTCCAACTTGGAAAATTCGAGGACGGTGTCGAAGAGCCATTCGATATCCGTCAGTCGTTTTAGAAAAGCGTCGAGACGAGTGAAGACGGCGGTCGAATTAAACGTCCATGATGGAGCTTCCGGTTTCAGACCCGGCATGTGCTTTCTTAATTCGAACTGTTTTTTAAATTCCTCGAGAACTTCTATCGAAAACCGTGTTTTTTTTTTCTCGTTAAAGAAATTAGTAAAAACAAAATATTATAATGCAAAATATACTATACGCATTATATTGCATTATAAAAAAATTTGACACATTTATTAGATTAATAAATTTAATGTGTTATTAAATAACCAACAATTTGTTCTTTTTTTATAAAAAGTATAATCAATCAACTTGTAATAAAAATATTCATAAAATTGATAATTATGCTAGCGATATTTTCGAATTATCTCATTGATCGTGTTTGTCGTAACATTTTACCTCTCGATATTTGAACGCGTTGAAGAGCTTCGTCTACGTCACTCTGAAATATCGACGTCGGATCGAGAAATCGACACGCCTCTTGTATCAATAAATTGCAAATTTGTCGAAGCATGATGATAAGCTTGCTGGAGCTTTGATAACTCTTGCATTTCGCCCATGCCAATCCGAGCGAGTGTATCAGAGTTGCCATCAGCGGCTTCGCTTCGGAAAAATCGATCTCTTCTACGGTTTTAAAGACCTTCGCTAATGGCGATAAATATAACGATATTTCCTTCGCTTCGGCCAGCGAAGAGACCACGTTTTCGGACAACGTACGAAAACAGGGGAAATAGGCGCTGTCGGTTTTCTCGAGTATTATCGCCATCTTTCTCACCCGGTCTTCTTGCAGTTGATCGTAAATGTATCTGCAAAGGATATATGAAACAACATATAGTTACGCTAGACACAATAGTGTCTTCAAACATCAAGAAAAGATTTTATAATTTTTTATATAAAGGGTGTTTTGAAGAATATTATATACATTTCTCTTATACATTTCTTATATATTTTATATTATTTTACCTTAAATTTGCCAATCTCGTGGACCAGTATTCTAATTCGACATTGGGCGTCGGATTTTGTCCGTTTTCGAACGCAGCGCTGGATTCGTGAGTTACAACATCATTGACCAAGTAAGCCCATTTTATCACCACGCCTTCTATCGCGCTTTTCAGATACAAGTCGGCTGCCTGTGGTCCCTCTGCGGAAACCATTCGTTCGACTTCCGTTATCTTCTCGAGACCTGCTGGCATCGGCAGTACCGTTCTCCCATTCACCTGACCTTTCACCTGCAAATCATATAATCAGCTTTATGTATACATATTTCTCGCGAACCGGCCGCGAGTGGTCTCGCGGTCTGAGGGCTGCGAGCGGGAGGTTTCCGAGCTCTCGAATCCGCACATCGTCGGATTTTTCCGGGCCGGTCTCTTTCAAGTCGACGTCAGTCTGAAATATCGACGTCGGATCGAGAAATAAAATTGGACGCATGAATGTTTAAAAAAAATATTGTAACTCTGAGGGGAATCAATAAAAAAATAGTTTTATCCTCTTTATTTACTTATCTCTCATTTTAATAAACATTTTAATAAATTTAATTATCGACTACCTGATATAATGTGCCACGCAAAGCGTGCACGTGTTTGCATATATCTTGAATGGCAATTTCCGGCAAATCTTTGTGATTTTCCGATTTGGTTAGAAGCGGAGCGACAATGTTATCCACTAAAGTAGCCAATTGATCAACGACACGATGAGATAAATCTCCCACAATCAACATTGCCGAACATCCTTCTTTATCTTTCGGAAGTGGCGCCTGTTTTACTTTGATTGCGTAGACACCTGCAATAATAATTATTTTTGTAAGAATTGCTTGAATAATTTCGGTTAAAATACTGCAAAATTATTTAACTTTGATATAATGAAATTGTGTGTGTGTGTGTGTGTGTGTGTCTGTGTGTGTAAAACTCACCTTTGGCTCTTTGGCACGATATGGGAAAACTCGATGACGCCACTAATTGCGCATTCGGCGTTAAAACGACAAAGAGAGCAGCTGGCAACGGCTTGTCCAAAAAATCTAACACCACATTTCGATAATCCTCGGTCAATAATAATCTTCCCCATTTTTCCGGCTTTAATTTCAGACTCTTCTGCACGAAACTACCGATGTACTCAAGTCGAAAATCCGGTGGTGCGTCCGGCGCGGCCATTTCTGTTTCTTTTTTTTTTCCAAAAAATAAGTTATATTTTTATAAATCAAGATCGTAAAACTTTGTCCATCTTGTGTGTGTGTGTACTAAATAATAATAATAACAATTGTTATTTATTTTGTTTCGATATGTTTAGAGAAGCGCAGGCTAATGTTATATAGTTAATTATCATTACGATAAAAAATTATACACGTACTGCACGCGTTTTGCTACATTAACTATTTCAATATTAGCTGTTAATTTTTTTAGACGCGCGATATTAAAGGAAAAACGAAGGACTTCAAGAATTGGACTACGAAAAACTCAAAAAGCGACATCGCGAATTCGCGATAAAGAGCGATTTATAAAAGCGGAGGTTCCGCTGACACGGGGTATTGTGATCGTTAAATGGTTGTGTCGTGCAAGCAGGTCAGGAAACCAGGTACGGACTGAACCAGTGAAAAGCAGCTTGATATTGCGATCGTGTCTCTCGAAGCAAAGCCCGCTTGCTCGTTGGCTCCCTATTGTCACGGGACGCACGGAATATACTAAAATCAACTGACATGGCACGCGATATCTCGCTTCCCGCGCAGCGGCACACAAGGCACGATTTCATTCTTTCGAAGTTTCTTCAGATACTTTGGCGCGGCCAAGTCTTCCGGTCGCGCGCCGTGTAATGTGACTTCAGCTTCTTCCACTCCCAACTTCGCAACGATAACGTTCTTCATCGCTCGCTGCATTTGTAAGTTTTGCAAAATGCAATTGCGCGAACACAGTAGCACTTTGTGAAATAACGAAGTTATGCGAATTCAGCGTGTTCTTGCCGAAAACGCGATTGCATGTTCAACGCGAAATATTTATAACAGAATAAGTAATTTGCGTAATTTAACACGTTCTTCAAAATGCTTTTCTTTTGAAGCTATACGCACAAAGGAGAATTGCACTAGGAGAAAGATCGAGTTATCTTGCGGACAAATTAATTTGATGTTCTCTTTGTCAGAAACGCGTGAACATAGAGTCCGTCTTGAATCGATATCATAAATAACAGCTCGCGAAAGTTCAGCAAGTTTTTTTTTTTACTTTCTGATTCGCCAGATTATAATCGCGCAAAATGTCACTCTGTACCGTGCACCACTTTAAAGAAATGCGCAGCCACAAATATCTCGATCGATTCGTTATATACAAATTACACGACAAAGCTTCCTCCCCTTGCTGTGTTATATTTCGTTGCAGCAATTTTATCATTACAATTCATTCGTTCATTATAGAATCTTAATAATTTCGACATTATGTTGATAATTATTATTTCAAAAAGTGAAAACTTGCAATACTGAAAAACGATGAATCTTCATCGCTCTCTCAAACATAAAAAAATAAAATTTTGTGAAAAAAATGTGAACAATCTTTTTCGTACGTAATTCGTGAACTATATATATAGAACATTGCCACTATGTGTTCAAATGAGCGTATTAAAAGTAACAGATTCGGCTGCGTGCCCGATCAAGCGCGTTGCTCGCGCTACGAGAGAGGGCGAAGAGTTTCTCTTTAATCCTCGCACACGCACGTGCACGCAGACGCGCGCAGACTTTGTGCGGGGTGCGTATCTACAAAGGACCCCGACGCTTTTCATTTCGCGGATACTCGCCCTTCTTCAAATTAGGAAAAAAAAAAAAAAAAAGAAAAACCCCCGTACTCTCTGGCCCACCATATCAAATTACTCCGCCCCCTTTCCACCTTTTTATCCTCTGCGCGCGACCCGCGTCGCGTCGTAGGGGTGTTGCGAGAAAAAAATTCATCCTCGTCGGTTGGTCGCGGAAATTGGAGCGGCGTGGACTGGCATCCGGAACGAGGACGGTAAAATGCGTTGTTACAACCGAAAGCTTTCTCATATATTCTTTTGGACCTACGCGGAGCCGAGCCCATTTACAATCGAGAGGTCCGCGCACAAAAGGGCGCAGCGGCAAGTGACAAATTTTGCAAAATCAAGTTTTACAAAATATGCCGTACGACATTTTCGCTCAGAAGTGGCTTTAATAAGTCTCCATCTGGAATTCGAACAAAATGCTTTTCGTATTTTCGAAGTGACGCAGACTCGCAACCTTTCCCCGAGATCTTCTCCGTGACGCAAAACAATTTGCACGCGGCAAAAAAAAAATGACTCTTGACGTTATCTACCCTTCGAGAAAATTTGTCTCGCCTATCATTCGTCATTCTCCCCGTGATTTCCGTCGTTTCTAACAAATCAACCGCGCGTCGCGGATTATCACACGTCTGCGTCTGTGTCCTCTAACGAAACGGATCGTCCGGACAGGATCTCTCTCTCGCGCCGCTTTCTCTCCCTCGTCGACACGGGGGGAGACGGGGGAGGGGCGTTTCGCGTTTTTGTCTGGCTCGACGTTGAAATTGATGATCGCGAATCCCGCGGGCCAACGCGGTATTTCACTTTAGAGTTTTCGGACGAAGTGAATAATGCGATCGACGCACGCGCGTCGCCTCCGGGAGTGATTTCTTATTTAGGGAGCTTTTGAACTTGATGTCATTTTTCACACGCGCGGTCCCACACCACCGTCGTCGCGGGGTGCAACGATACGCGAAGCGCGCAAGCAAGCAAGCAAGCAAGCATCGCTATCGAAACTTCCATCCTTTATCACGCGGAAGAAAGGAATATTTTTCGCCACCCAAGTGGCGAACGTTTTCCAATTTTCCTTCGCGTTCACGACGTGATAGTTGCGTTTGAGAAAAATGAGATCTTGATAGTACGCGTATTTGCATCAAGAAACGAACATGGCGGCAAATATCGAAAGACATGAACTTGACGTTTCTTACACGGTCCCTTCGTAAGATCGATCATGATCACTATCAATACTCGCGTGTTGGTCGCGCAAACTGTATTTTACCAAACTACTATTTCGCAGAAAAATTAATAGCAGAGTAAATGTGCCTTTCGAACAATTACACAAATTAATTTGCTACAGAGTTACATATTTCTGTTTATCTATCATTACCAAAAAAAATTCGATGGATTTTAATTTAATAATTATTACAATACGATTGAATTAATTATTGCGCTTGGATTATTTCACGTTCGATAAATTCAGCGCGAGATCTCATCTCATATTCTGATTGAAATCGCATAATTTTTGTGCAAATCAAAGACGAAGAAAAGTTCGATCTCTCGATTCTAATCCGAATGCCGAAGTACGGCACGGAGAGGATCTTCTCGAGACGATGCAACGAGACATCTGGCGATTCGGTTGCTCGAAAACTTTTCAAAGGAGGCTTTAAAGCGCGTCGGGAGATAAAAGGAGAAAGGTGTGTGTCTCAAGCACGAGAGGAAGCGTTAAACAAGCTTGACAGTCGGTATTATGATAATCCGGAATTGTATATTGCGCTCTACGTGCCAATTCTCTCAGACGGAAGATGCGGGAGATGCGGAAGATGCGGGAGATGCGCGAAAGGGGGGGAGATCTCCGTGAAAAATGCGTTTTTATTCTCAGACGTAGCTATATAGAGATTTGCTTCAATGAGAGACACGTAGTGAACATAAAAAACAAACGCGGTAGAATATACAAATGTTATTTACTCTGGTGATATGATATTTCATACGATATTTTCCCGTTTTATATTGCACATATTTCCGCCTCAAAATAAAATGCGAGGATACAAGAATTTCTACTATGCGCAATTACAATGTACAACAAGACGTAAAACTGCATTCTGAGAGAAAGAATAATAAATTGTCGTAATTATTAATTTTTGTTTGTTAGTCTGGTAAACAAATCTGTGTACATAAAATTTTAATGAATAAAAAAGTCAGTCATCTTTCGTCAGGACTTGACAATTATATTTTACAATCAATCTTTATTTAACGGGGAAATCTTTTTTTAAAGAAATAATTTGATATAAAATCTCACAAAATATCGTATCGCAAATGGAAGTGAAATATCGAGCAGATTAAAACGACGACTTTATTGATCGGTTTCTTTTATTGCACGCTTTCAAATATATACTCGGGAAAAACGTCGAAAAATCTTTTTTCTTCCGTCTGCTAATGTATATGTCTGCCATGGGAATGAAACTGACTGTGAGATCGAATTGGAACGTTGCCCGGAGAGACGCACCTAACGAACATTACCCTAATAAAATCTCACTCCCTCCTCTTGAGGGTCCTCCTTATTCGAACGACATACGCCGGAACATTTCCGCGTTAAAGCCTGACATTTATAATTCAAAGTACACTAACGTTCTTTGCAACTCGGAAACGCACATCGTGCGGTGCCGTGCTCGGGCGCAATACTAATTTGGGCTAAAACGTGGTACTCGCGTCTCCGAAATTTATTATTTTAATCATGGTTTCTCCTTCTCCTATGCTACTCCCGTTTCGGTCGCGTGTGTCTTCGTATATATGTGTAAAGATGTGGCATTGCGAAACGCTGTTGCTAAACTGCAGCAACCGAAGTAAGCAGCAGGGTACATTCACAGCGAACTCAAAGACATCGTCCGCGCACATTGTTTAAAGAAAATGTGTCAAGTTGCACGAAAATCTGTAAATTTACACAAAGGATTTATACCAGTTACGTCCATTTTTACGTAAGTAAAAAATTATACGTATATAATTTAAGTAAGTAAAAAATTATACGTATATAATTTCCGAGATCAATAGTTGGATAATAATTTCTTTTATTTTATTTTATTTTTTTGTAATTGTAATATCTTCAATTTTTTATTTAATTATGATTTACACCCGTGTAATATTTTTTTCAACAAGAATAAGAATTATTAACACTGCAAATATATAGCATATTTCCGTCTCTTTTGCTAGAAGCTTTTTCGCAACAGATCAGAACTTTGAATTTTATCTCACACAAATGTGATAGAAAATATATTGATCTTTTCTTTTTAGAGAGTTTTAATGTAAATGTGTTTGCTTTTATCCATTATCTCTGCAAAGACGGTTCTGCATATTATTTTTGTCTCTCGATACGCAGATGGTCAGATCTTAATCTGTCTTTGTGAATCTACCTTTAAGGGACCGCGCGGGCATTGCGGCCGTTTTATGAGTTTAATTTGAGACGCAGACGGTTTCTCTCCGTCTCGTATGGGTTTTCGGTTCCGGGTGAAATTTCCGAGATGCTTAGAACGCCTTGTATAAAGCCGAGATAACCGTGGCGCAGTTGTAGAATCGGTAACAGCTTGCGAGAATTCTGCGGTTTGGATATTGGATTATGTGAACGCGGGGCGTGCACTCTTCTCTCAGCCGGTTTCTAGCAATTAAAATTTTAAACGCGAACGTGATTACGCTGCTTTCCTTTGTCTTTTAAAATCCCGCTTGCGCATATGTAATCGACTTTTCTTCACGAATGAAGTTTCTTGCGGTTCTCCGTAGAACGAAGCCGAAGTTCACATCGAAAACGTGACGGGGATAAAACGGAGCGCGAAATTACGAGGAAGAATAGCTAATTTGCTCAAAACTGAAAGAGACAGCAGAATCGCCCAAGCGCTTACAGTCAGCATCCGCGCTCTTTCTCTCTCTTTTTTCTCTTTCTCTCTCTCTCGTGTCTAAGTTCGGTGAAGGAAAAATAAAAGCTAAAAAAGGAAGGAAGTGCGCAGAGGTGGAAAAGAGCGAGGCGATTCTGAGAGCGACGGAAACTTAATCCCCGAGGCCAGAGAAATTTCCTTCGCGCGCCGTCTACTGCTGTTCAGCCACTTTCCCTGATAATGCCCTTGGCGGGCGTCTGGAAAATTTTCCAAGTTAAGCTGCGCCAAGCTCTCTCCATTTTCGCTCATTCCAGGATCTCTCAACAGGTTACCTGAGTTCCACAGTGCAATCTTCATCTATTCTACGCATTAGGCGGTTATTGTTGTTTCAAGTGACCGAGAATGACGACAAAGACACTTACGCTATATATTTTAATGACATTCACAAGACAAGTACAAAAATATTTGTATTTTCTTCAGATATGATTCCAGCTTTACACAGAACGTTCACGTAATTTTACAATCGGTAAATGTATAGCTTACCTACTATCCTCTTTTCGTTCGCGTTATCTTCCTCATCCGCCTGTTCCTCCTCTTCGGAAGCACTATTGGTGACTATCATCGATTGAAGTAGGTTTTGGTACTTTTCAATCTTGTCGCCATTGTGATCCTTTTGGGTCGTCTCGTCGCGCGTTACCGACTTTTCCGAGCCGTGCAAGCTCGTTACGCTACCCTCGGAATCGGACATTCTTCTTACACCCTACTCTCTTTGCAACGGAAGACACGAATCCACACAACGCAAGCGTTGCGATCTTAAAAACTACATCAAACGAAATAAAGATGATTTGAAGATGTGACAAATTCTAATTCGTCACGTAAATCAATGGACATTTTTCGTGCGACGTTTTATTTTAGAAATTATTGCCATTTTGGAAATACTTTTACCTGTCATAAAATTTTCATCAAATCTTGATGCGATAATTTCGAAATCGAATTCGGCACTTCAACGTCTACAAAAAAAAAACACTCTCAATTTTAACAGGGAGCGAGAAAAAGCTCGTTGTTTTCGTCCACCAGTTTAATATTTTACTCCTTCTCTTTGTACCATATCTGAAATTGATAGATGCGATCAATTAAAGTGACGCATGATGGACGATGAGAAAAGGAGGAAAAAAAAATTGGCAGGTCCGAACTTCGGTTAGGCGTAAGCGTGGAAAATTGAGCTATCCGTATTCATATCAGTTCTGTTTTACGACCGCAACAGTCCTCGCACAGTGCCTCAATATTCGGATATTATTCGAAGTCGACGCTATTCTTCTTAAAAACGCCAATACGCGTTTTCTTTGTGGAAGAATCCGACGCGAGAGCCACGGAAATACAATCCCGTTACGCTGACGCAGCTTGTCTCTTCGCAGTTAGCATATAAGAGAGATTTGATATATTTTAACAAATCGGAATTATCATCATCTAGATCTAGTTTTATTTATCGAAAGATTATCGAGATCGTGCAACGTAAACAAAATATAAACAAAATGGGACTAAACACAGTTCTATCTTTAGTTTTTCACACATTTTATTAATTTCTCAACTTTATCGAAAAACGTATCTTCACGTAAAAGTGTTTTTTTTCAACAAGTCTTCAAGAAAAAACGTATGCATCTCATTAAATGAGGATTGAGTGAGTTTTGTGAATGAAAGCCACCTTAGGGTGCGGACCCTTACTACAAACACCTCCTAGCAACGACTATTGCACCATGACGACGTAAGGGTTGCGCTTGTTCGAATCCGTCGCCGTTTAACGTATATTGTGCATTGACATCGCGCTCTTTGTCGGATTCTTCCTCGCCTGTTTAAAACCATACGCGATCTTATTTGATTCGTCTTTAAGTTTTGACTCTTGGAAAAAATATATTTTTTTGCAGCAAGCGTATTACGAAAATTATCGAATTAATTTTTGTAATACAAATTATTGTTTTTATATTAAACAGTGCGTATAATAAGTTCACACAATAACAAACAACGTCTCGTACTCGTGCTGTAATCACAATCTCAAGATGTGAGCACGTGATACGAAGTGAATAAGTGAACACAAAGCAGTTGGTGTTGTACAAAAAGCGTTCGAGAAAACATCGATTGATCGTATACCACATATTTCTTTTCATCTATTATATCGTCTCGATTAAATCGCCTCCATAAAACGCCGGCGGCGTCGAAAAGCCATACATCAACGTACGCGAAAAAGTATATATTCGTCGATTATTCTCTACCCCTTGTAAGTATCTTATAATATAGTCCCGATTATCTCGCAAGTTTACTCACTCTGTTACTTTTCTTTCCTTCTCTCTTTCTTTCTCCGTCTGTCTTCCTCTTGTTTGTCTTCAAGTTGCGTTGTTTTGCATCCGATCAGATTGTACGGACTAATCGAAAACGTGTAGGCGTAGCGGCGCCACTTGTCAATGTTTTTAAATACATTTTTGCACCCCAAAGTTGCGGTACACAATCCAAGAATCTCTTCGCAACTATTTTTCTTTGGATTATTAAATTATGTTTATCGAACACGCACACAAAACTTTTAGATTATTAAATGTTCATCGAACACGCACAACTATAAAAATTTATTATTATTAAAATCTATTTTGTTTTTCGCAAATAGTTTTTGTTATAATAGGTTTTCAGATTTATTTCTGCGTGCGAAATACGCGATGTGATTTTTCTTAAGAAGAAGTACGTCATTATGTTACATAATTATCAAGATATATATGAACGTAATACGTGTATGTACAATTTTTTTTGTTATATACATGGCTATGTACTTTCACTTCTCCTGCGATTTCTCCCCACGATAAGAGGCTTCCCTCGTCGGATGACGAAGAGGGTCCCTGCGGATATATCCCATCCATCAGATTCGGCAGTGTCTAATTAAAAAGTGTATAATAGATTCTCGCCGATTTCTGCGTGGCGCTGTACGCCACCATCAAGCCGTGTATACGTCATAAAGTTTTACGTCTTCTTTCATGAATAATTCATAGATAAAGCGCGGAATAGCTGTTCTTCGATGTAGAAAAAGGATGGAATATAAAATCAAAAGAAGAAAAGAAGAAGAAGAAAAAAATAGAAGAAAAAGGAGGATTCTTCGCGCGACACGCTCGAGATAACGCAAAGATTTCTTCGCTTCCCTTCGACATTTTCTCTCTCTCACACTCTACGTTCTTTTTTTTTTTCTTTCTTTTTAATTTTTTGACATCTCACGAAACCAGAGAATCGCTTCTTTGTGCCGCGTATCATCGAGGATGATACGCGGCATCGAATCTCATTATTTTAAGTAATTCCACGCCGTGGAATTATCGGGGAAACATTTGTGCGTCGGCTTTACGGCGTTGCGTTAGTGGCTCGCTGCGACTCCAGGTATACTCGGCAATAACTCAACCGCAATCGTATACGAGAGGAACGCGGGTTGAGAGGAGAGAAAGCTAATTCTCACCCTAGTATAGCTCCGGTACGAGATAATAGATCGCGCGGATTAAGGGATTCTCGGGAGTCACTCGGAAGAGACCCGCTGTGCTCTCGCGCGCGTATTAGTCTTTAATAAAGAGCCGCGGCAATAACTCATCTCAAGTATCGCGTTCGCGTGAAACTCGGTGTCGAAGTGGTCGTCGAAGTAATAGATATCCCGTAATACTGACCCGACGCGTTTTGTTGTTTCCTGTAGTAATAGAGGAACTCACACAAAAAACAGTCAGTTTTCAGCACAGCAAAGAAATCGCGTTGGAGAAATCTGCGTCAGTTTCATACTTATTTTCTGAGAAGATCAGTAATTTTTTACGGTTTTTAC
Organism: Pseudomyrmex gracilis; assembly: GCF_002006095.1. NCBI lineage: Eukaryota > Metazoa > Arthropoda > Insecta > Hymenoptera > Formicidae > Pseudomyrmex > Pseudomyrmex gracilis. The sequence goes on from NW_018020736.1 coordinate 331,845, forward strand.
ATTTCTCGGAGAAAAATAAATATTTCAGAATATATATTGAAAATTATATTTTATTTGTTTTTATACACTTGCGTTTGCTTATTTTGTTATTCCATAAAAACGCGTGTATATTATATTGTTCCCGGAAGATGTAAAACTCTTGCACACAAGCTGAAAAGAAAGTATTTTCTTTTAGATTGCGTGTGCGCGCGCACGTTAAATCGGCACTATGATGATAGGAGAGACGTAGTCACGTCGAAAATTGCAACGACAATAAAAATAAAAATTTATCGCCGGCATAAAGCCACACCGAGAGAAAGCTTTCAGTTTTCACTGCGGCTGCTATGTGTGCTGCTTCTGTGCGAACTTTTACGAGGCGAGATGTGACGATATCGCGCGCGTCCAACGAATAATCGCGTTGCAAAACGCGCGCTTCTTCAAAGTTGAAAAAAATCGAAACATTTTTTGTGTGTAGTTTCAAATTTTTCGTTCTTTATACAAAACTGTATAAACGTGTGTGTCACAAACAAACAATGTGTGCGTTGAACTTCTATTGGTCTCAACAATTTTACAAAGTATCTTTTGATTTAGTTTTACTTAAAAAAAAAAATGTATCACAAATTTCTCTCACAGAGAAAAATAATGTCAGAAAGATAAAATAAATACGTACATCATATATATTGGAGAGAGAAGTTTGTATTGTTTGGTGGAAGAAATATTGTTAATTATTTTTAATATACACTTGTTACATTAAGTTTTTTACACAATTTCTTTTAATTTGCGCAGAATGGTTTCGGGCAAATCGTACAATAATAGCAGTAACAATAACACGCAGTCACGAACAGCGGATATGAATATGTATCAGGTACATCTGTTGCCTTTCCCGATGTGTTACAGGAAAGGGTGCAGAAACAATTCAATATCAGACCGGGTTCCTTCTTCCCAGCGTGCCAGGAGTCGTCTGGGCGCAAGGCTAATTTCCAGGCTGTCGGAGATAACGGAGAATTTTATCAAGATTCATGTCAGCCGCGCGGCTGAATATACCGTTTTTCATATATATATATATATATACATATATACATACATTTATTATATATTTCTCGTAACGATTATTATACACTTAGCTCGGTTAAAGTGTAAGCTAAGCGAAATACTTTCGGTGTCTTTGTCAAAAGTATATTCGAGAAATTTATTATCTAGGCAATAATTGTAAATTTTATCACGTAAAGTTGTTTTTCTTATTTTTTTTTTTTTTTTGAATCAGTTACTTGTCTCAACAATTTAACAAAAATAAAAAATTTATACGAGAACAAAAATTAATTTCAGAAATCTTACAGTTTTTGTTCGGACAGCGTTATTAATAATCTTGAAAACACAGTTGACAGTTTTGAGATATATTATTCTGAGTATGTGTGTGTTCAAGATGTAATTAGGAAACACTGCTTATATATTTCCATCTAATGCTTGCTGAATCTTGACTTTGTGTATGTTTTTTTTCTTGCGGTTCTTAATGATTTCAGAATCAATTATCGTCCCGAGCGGCGGGTTTACAGGGCGCATCGAACAAAGAAAGACTTCATCGAGAAGGGACGATCTTTCCCGAGAACGGCCTTTCAGCAACAAATTAAGGATTTTAAGCCGAAAGTAATTAGTTCGGACGGACGAAGTGTCACTTTATGGAAACGAGGAGATAGAGAGAGTCAGTCTTCATTGTCCTCGGCTATAATCCTTCGGGAACGCTCATGAGTTTTTGACTCGCCGTCGTCGTCTCGTTACCTTAAAAGCCTCTGACACAAATTCTGCAAGGAATAATATTCGCGTCTTTAAGAAATCTCTTAAATGCGTAAAATATAGATTTTATCATAATAAAAATGTAAATTTTTTTTTTTTTTTTTTTTACATGAGAGAGAAACGTAAGGAAATAATAATAATAATAATAATAATAATAAGATATAATTATACAGAAATGAATAAAATATGTGCTATGGAAAATGATGGATTTTACTTTATAATTTGGACAATAGAAATTTTCATCTTATTCGAAACGCAATTTTTTATTTGTTCTCATCAGCAAGTATCAGTTTTGACAGAAATATGTATAAGGAATGTACTTTTTTATGTAGTATGTTGTATGTTTAGAATCTATTTGCAAGTCGCCCGACTATATCGAATTCCCCACCGAACTCGAAGCTCGAAAGGGTTTAGCAGGCGTAATCTTTTAGCGCCACTGCTGAAACGTGACTCGATAATCTTATTTAGCCTCTCTACGGTGAAATGGATTATTCGAACGCTCGGTGGAAATCTTCGTAGTTGAAGAGATCCGCTTTAGTTACTGCACAGGCGCAGTTAGTTAATTAAAAGGTAAAGAGACGACGCGCGGAGAGGATGGGAGAATAAGAGGGATGAAAGGATAGCAGATTCGAAGATAGAAATAGAAAGGAAAGAGAGAAAGAGAGAGAGAGAAAGAGAGAGAGAGAGAAAATAATGAGAAGTACTGAGATTTACAGCTTTGGTGGAGGAACAACCCTTTCTTTTGCTTGTGTGTGTTCCAGGAAGATCGCATTATAATTGCTTTTGATCAGACGAACATTTAAACCGCTATATATAATGATAAAGACCTATAAAATTGTGTTTAACAAAGTTCATTCAATTATTTGTTTCAAAAAAACAATCAAGTTTCATTGTTATTTATAATATATTTATTAGTTTGTGCATTTTTTCTTCACTTTAATTAGCAAAACACGTTGTGATACTATGTGACTCGAGATAAAATATTAAATTTGAAAAAGTGAAAGCTACGTAATTCCGCAATGGCGTTCGAATCGCGCTCAGCGAAGCGGGAGTAATCAAATCAGACGATCTCGCAATCAAATCTTCCACGGAAATCTCCGCTCCACAAGACTGGATAGGAGGACGGAAAGTGAGAAAATATATATAAATCAGCGGGGAGGATTTAATAATTCACCGAGGCGAATATATTGCACGCCCCTTTTCCGAAAGAGCACAATCGAACCATTTAACCGTGAAACGTACGTTTTGCGCTACCCATCCGCAAGGACGAGTGCATCATGAGTAGGACATTCGATTATTCTCTGTTGTAATAAAAAAGAAAAACTTTTTCGAGCGCTCTCTCAAATTTTCAAGATTTACAATATACGGATACAAAAAATTTAAGAATTTATAGAATTGGAAGCTTTATTATTTTTTATACCGTGCATATACCGTAGTTTTTCTAAACGTGCGCCGTGATCTTTGTAGGTAGAAACAAAAATATAGTATTCTCTTTTTATTTAAACTAACTAAATAATGAAAATAATGTACACATTTATCAGAGTCACAATTTTCTGTCTTATCTCTTCTAGACTACGTGATAATTTTGTGCTTCGTATATATTTTCTTTAACGGAACAACCAATCACCAATACATCGTAATGCCCCTTTCAGCGAAGTCTTCTGTTATGGAATTCTTAATGATGACGGGGGAACGTCAGAAGAAGCGGCTGTAATAACAGCTACTGCGGCTGGAACTTATAGATAACGTGGAAAAATATTCACCGATAAAGCACGCGTCTCTCATGCGTCGATCTTCCTTTCTTTCCTTATCACAACTGCTTAATAAAAGAAAAATAAAAAAGTCTTTCTTATCACACTCTATCCGTCTTACTATTGTGTTTAATACATATTCTATTAATAGGATGTTTCATTGAGCTGTGAAACGTTTGCGAAATCGTTTTTGTAAAGATCGCTGTGAAAAACTTACTCGTTAATTCTATTCTTCAAAAGGAAGCGATGCTACTTTTACAAGAAACTACTAATACGAGCAATCGTCAAAGCGATTCTTTTCCGACATTACTTCGATAACACATTTACATAATAACCGTATTTTATCTGATCCTTTCGCAACGTCGCTTAATTATCCCGTCGATGATAGCCTGTGGGCGAGAGCGGAACGAACAAAATTATTTCTTTCAGACGCGGCTGTAATTTACATTTATTTTTATATTTGCATTGATAACTCTTTACGATCGTATCACAAAAACGAGGACAACCAGTGTCACAAGTCATAAAAAGTTATATCAACAATTAAGAAAATATTTTATTAAAAAAACTATAAAAATAACTATATAAAACTGTATAAAAATAACTATATAAAAAACAGAAACAGTTGTACGCACCGTTTCAATAAAATAAAACTAAGAAATAACATAAATCAAAACTATAACACAGCAGTTTTACATCTGGACTTTTCGCGCTAAAAAACTAATTATGAGCGTAACAACTTAAAATAATTACTATATCACGTACATCATTTACTTTCGTGCTTGAAATTTGTCGATCGACGAATTTTCTCTCGCGAGAGCGCGCGAATCCAAGACTCTCGTCGTTCGCTCTCGCGGAAGAAAGAGAGAGAGAGAGAGAGAGCAATTTTTTGAATATTGCATGACAAGGAGATGCAAAGGACCCGAGCCACTTTTTAGAATACCAAACGAACGGGGGCGTGTGCGTATTATCTCCATGCGAGAGCGGATAAGCCGGTGTCTAGATGTGCAGGATCGATCTGCATGTAGATGCACCAGCCCTCATGAACGGCACAAAGGAGGCAAGCCAAAGAGTGGTCACCGGTTAACGTTCGAGCGACACTGAATATTTCATACATACGTGGCCGTGACCGTGCGTAGATTGCCTGCACGCAAATGCGACGCAACAAAGGTGAGGCAATGACGTTTTCATGCAGGAATGAACCTTGATATCTGTGTGTGCGTACGTGCTGCGAACTCTTTCTATTTAACAACCGGTGCTTTGACCATTGCTGTAATGCTCGGAGAATGCTAATAACAGATTGGAAACAACTTTTGCAATATTCACTGCAGATGCGTGCGTTCTTCTGAGTGCATTCTTTTTTTTTTTTTTTTTTATCTCATGTTGAATAGACCAAGAGGCGAGTAAAACCAAGGGACATGTAAATGTTATATGTAATGTTATACGTGACACATTTCATTTGTCGGTTTTTTTTTCAAAGCACAGATTAGAGCGAATATACTATTATTAGGAACGCAAAAAGAGACAATTTGTTGAGCAATTGTTTACCGATTTCTGTAGTTTACGTAGTACGTGTGTACAATGTGTATAAAAAAGACGCGCGAAGAATAAATGATCTCTCCCGACATATCACGCGAACTGCGTTCGAGAAGAGCGCTATCGGGCGCTATTGCGTCATTCTATCTTTGTTTCGCATCTAATGAGCGATGAAGATAGAGTGTGATGCAATAGCGCGCAGATAGCGCGCTCCCCCGAACGCAATTGTGAGTATTATCTGTATTAAACGAAAAGTTAGATGTGTCAATTATTGACAAGTACCGCAATTGAAACAAAAACTTTTTTGCCGCAAACTACGTTCTCAGTTTTTAGCGTCAAAAAAGTAACGACAAACACTATCTGTTGCACTATCGCTGACTTTTTGAGACGCGTTTCTGAGATATCGATCGACACAACAAAGAAACCTTATCTCCGAGCAAGCCGAGTGAAAAGCAGTAACCCTCCAACGAGTTGTTGCGAATCTATTTGACTTATCTTTTAAACGGAGCATCACAAGGAGACGGAGAGAATGCCTCATCCATATCAATGACACGGTTTCTATGAAGTAGTCACCTACAGAAAAAAAAAAGAATATCACACTCAAAGCCGATCACGTACTCATCCTCCCCCATTGCTCTCTTTTCCCCTCGTCGTCTTTTCATTCTCCGCTGCCCTCCAATTTCAATTAGGAATGACGAATTCGCAAAATTCCAAAGAAACGAATCGTAAAAATATTGACGCGTCTCGCTCGTATCGCATTTGTGTACAAGAATCTTTTTTTTTTATCAAACATTTTCTCCAACGGACTTCATATTTATATTTTAGAGAAACACAGATAAAGGAAAATGACTATAATAGATAATAACATATGTGTATGTTCATTCCTTTATTACAAACTTCGCACACACATGCGAGCAACAATAATAATTAATCCTACTTTTATTAAGTGAGTGAAAACAGTAATGATTAACAATAATTTTTGATACCTGTTTTCAAGTTCTCTGTCTCTCAATCGGTCTGCGACACGTTCGTATAATCGAGAATGCGAAATCATTTTGATCAGAATACTTGACAACAAGTACCGAAAGCGAACAGTAATAATTTTTAATCTATTAGCATGGTGTGAAAATAATTTTTTTTATCAGTCATTAGATTGTGTATGTACTGTAACATTAGAGCGTGTGCATATAAGTCGAACTAAATTCGGTTTTTATAAAATATAATGTTCTTGAAAAATAATCAGGCACTGGGATCTCGAGAGACACATTTCTCGAGCTTCTTAAAATTAGACACTTGCGTGAATTCAGCTCGACTATGCACATTAAAAAATTCAAACTATATTACAAAATATATTGTGCATTGCGAAAAAGCACAGGTATAATTGTTTCATTATACTATTGCATAAAAAGAAATCCAAATTTTTCGTTATATAAAAACTTCTATATATGTATATATATAATAAACTTGGAAGAACCGTTGACATTTAATCAAGTTCTTTTATATATATATATATGTATATATATATATATATATATATATATATCATACACACATACACACACTATAAGAAGCATATCGTATTTACAATACATGATAAATGTTAACACAAAAACATTTGATCAATATTTACTGAGAATATTTACTTTATGTGTTTTGCACAATTAAACTTTTGCTTTTCGAAGACATAACATTTCAGGGCAAATGCTTCGCACTGTCGAATGTGCAAAGATAACATTTTATATTTGTATATTTATTTCATATAATAAATATTTTATATAATAAATATTTTCTTGTACTAGAACGAGTTTTCTTTATAAGGCACTATAATTAATTTTGTTTATAATGATAATTAGTTGAAACGCTACGCGCTAAATATATTTTCTTCTTATATACGAACTTTACGTAAAGCCAACATTATATTTTTGTGAAAATACAGGCCGTTTTTAGTCCGAATTTTTCAATGGCAGTAAATTTGCTTCTGCAGTGAAAATATATACTTTTATATTTATTCTAATAAAAACTGGTTTATAAATTGCATCAGTTTTATCATCAAAATCATGAGAGCATCCGTTAAATCTGTTTGTATGTGTGTGTGTGTGTTATACGTGGAAGATATCATTACTAAATATGTATGTAATATCAAATATTTTACATTTGTATATTATAATGATTCGCATTTCTATATGTGTATTTTTTTACTTTTATTTTTTCAGATTTAGATGTTAAAAATAAAGAAGATTTAAAATCAAAATTTACTAATTTCCTATGACAAGGAAATATAACGTGTGAGACACAGTGTCTGTGAACTGAATAATGTACATTTACTACATAATGTACATTTTTAACTTATTTCTTCTTAAAGAACTTACTTCTTTGTCGATTGTACAATCAATTTGGGGAGACACGCTATACATTTCACGTGCAAATACTGATTTTCACGTACAAGTATTGATGTCTGAGTTCTGATATCTTGAGAAATTTTGACAAAAAAACAATTAAAATCTGCGATAAAACTATTAAGGCATACAACGGTTTGTTACTGTAATTATCATGTGAACTTGTACGAGATTCTTCTGCAAAGATAGTGATATTTAACATCTACATGTAGGAACTACAAAAATGTAAACTAATAATATCGTGTCACGGAAGAAACTCTTGATATTAGTTTGATTTTTATATCTAATATAATATTATAGTATATAGAGCCGATTTTTAAATTCATTATTTCTCTTATGACAATCTAATTGAATCGGATATGTTGTTCTATTTTGAACTTCAACCATTAGTGACACTTGTAACAATGATGGCAATTGCATTTATCTTTACAATTCAATTTCCATTTTCTCGATGTTTCAGTATAGCATGCCATATCCTGAGTTCGACTCCTCCCCTAAAATTGTGTATAAAACTTATCTCATTTTCGTGCTCTCTATGTTAGTAAATATCAGAAGACATTTTATCTCTTTTTACCTTAAATTTAATCTGCGGAGATCGTCTCGCGTAACGTAATGCAAAACATCTTCCAGCGTATATTCCTCATACAGAAACTATATAAGAAAGAAAGTAAAAAAAGATAAATTTTTATCAATATTATGATATATAAAATAATATGTAACTTTTATATACTGTTTTTTTTTATTTTTTATAAAACTTACTCTATCGATTGAAGTTTCATCTATTTGAAGATTTTGTAACCAATTAACAAGATCTGTATCTGATTGCGAAACAACATGATCGGTGTTCATTAAGGACACTGATTGTTGAGACATATTTCCCGTAATGCAAGAATTGTAACTGCAAAAAATGCGCTCACGTTTACAATGCACTTTTGTGTTTATAACAAATTTTTAAATTAATTCTATCTATTGATAAATAAAGTGATTTTCCATACCCTGATTCCTGCCTCGCTGCTCTTCTATTGATGTTTTCACACAGATGCGTCAAGATATCAACTTGAGCTCTTTGTTCTTCAAGAGCTTGCTGCAACAACGTTTGATACGACTTTTGACTTTCTACCAATTCTTGAAGTAATTTCATATTTTCCATTTTTAACGCTCCCATTTGATCTCTGTATTCTTTCCAATATTTATTATTATCAATGGAATCGGCAGTTTTTTGAGACTTTACGGAATTTACTGTTGACACTCCAGACGTTGATCCTTCCTCAGGACCTTGCCCACCAGGTTGCATTCGCTCTTGTCCAAGCAAATTAGCTCCCAGTTCTAATCGCAGAATTTGTTTTTTATTTTTTTTTTTTTTTTATAAAATAAAACACCGCGCAAGTGGTGGCATATAATTTGCAAGTTTTATACGTCTTGCTCACAATATTTAATACTGATATATTTATACTGATGTTATAAAATATCCTATTAAACCAGATGTGTGAAGTGGAGTGCGGTAACCCTCTTACTAAACGCGAGTTCATAAGAGAGATTCTTTATTATTGGTGATGACTTTCCCGGGAGATATTTTTAGAGTTGACACGATAATATACTCAATCTCCACATGTATTATACTTGAGATGCATGCGCACGTTACACATCTGGTTCATGTACCAAATACCGTGCAAGCGTGAGAGAGAATTCGATTACTCAAACAGAGAATTTTTTTTTTGACAGCTAAAAGTTGAGATGTTCTCACTGCTATCTTTTAAATATACGACTTCAAGCTCATATTAAAATACTTACCGGGAGATAACACTGTGATAGCAGCTTGAACAGCGTTTCTCACTAAATTATCTAAAGCAAACATCCAATGTGGCTTTATACTGTGCATTCTAAGAACTTCATTTACTGCCGTTTGAAACAAATAAATCGCCAAGTGTAAGTGATTAATGGCAGTCGAATCGAAATCCAATTCTTCTTTCAATGTTCGAATTGCGGTTACTATTACTTCCTGATTTTGCTCCGCAATGTAATCCCTCAGGCCGCGCATGAGCAACACTAGATGACTCTAAAAATATAATAATCAAATAAATTATATGCTGGTAAAATATAAAACACACCATGGCAATAAAATATATTATTACAAAGTAAATACCATTTGTAACACCGTGTGTCCTTCTGCTTGATGTATACCTCTCATCCAGACTTCACAAATTTTTGCCTCATCTTGGTTGAGAACCCTTGTTAACGTCATGCGTCTTTGGCTGTCTTTTTTTAACAAATAAAAACCTTCTTGCTCCTCTCCAGATTTCTGTCCTGGTTGTCCTGCCAGTCCAATTTCCGATAAATATTAATAAACAACAATACTACTGGACGATTCTTATTTCGTCCATCTTCTCAGTGTGCGGTCACCGGTGTACATTTATTTTTTTCAAAACAATTGTACACATATCTTTATATTATTATATTTACCTCCTAATTCAACTTCCGGCGACAGCAATCCTCCAGATGAACTTCTTCTAGTTATGGAAGCACCAGCTGTGTCACTTTCACTAGTTTCTATTGATGGAGTATTTGCTATTGCACTACAATTGTGTGCGAAAAGAAGAGGAAATTAATATTATATGTAATATATTACCAAATGTTGCACTCTTGAGACATTATCAAAGCAAAGTGTAATTTAAATAATACCATATGATATTAGAATATTGTGTGTTCAACATGTTTCCACTTTGCATGTTGAATGCAAAAAATAATTTCTTTTTTCTAATTACTCCAATTTTTAATTATTACACTTGCACAACATAAATGGCTACAAATAATACATAAAAAACAAATTATATATATTTATGTACACATCGAGACAATTCAGTTGAAATAGTCCGCCCATTTTTTAAATATACATTTGTTATTTAAAGATATGTGATTATAAAAAGCTATAATTACAGTGAGGTGTGTGTTAAGGGTCTACTTTTTAACGTAAAAATTATGTTTTATTATATTATGTTTGTGTTATATTAAAAAAAAATATAAATATATATTTGTTATAGTAATTATAATTTAACTGTAATAAAGCAATTATGTTGGTGTATTTTATTTCTGTATATATGTGTAATATGTATATAATGATACGCAAATGTATATTATATTTTACTATGTTTATATATGCACGATTTTATTATTAGTAAATCCAACGAAGTTGTTCGATTAACGATAAACACTATTGTTGAAACAAAACAAAGAAATGCTGGAAATAGGATACATAAAAAGCTACATATTGTTGTTTAAACATTTAAACATAAAGTGCGAGTGACAGCAGATATTTTTATATAGAAAAAAATAGCAATTTGAAAAACAAGCGTCTACACATTTAATATTGATGATAAATGAGATTATTCACGCATGAACTTTGTTTTTTTTTTTTTTTAATATTTTATGTCTCTATACCACCAAGAAACACAACTTTAGTTATACTTCCCTTGTATGTATAAACTATTTACGAAGTTAGAACCGTACCTGTTAAAAGAGAGGGTTGCAGTAGGCATGCTGATGGGAGATAGGTGAGCCGGACTGCGTCCCTTCAACGGACTTGACTTCGTTAAACCTCCACTAAATTTAACATTTTATAATTATAATGTGCGTTCACATAAAAGAATATTATATTCTTTGTATTTTCGCATATTAATTAAAACTCTGTAGTCCGAAAATTTCTACTATAAAATTAAAATCGCTATTTGATATTTAACCCGAGCAAGCACACGTAATTTAATCTACAAGTCATGATATTACAATAAAAATCTAGATTTGTTAGGTCTTTCTAATATTGTGTAAACGCAATCAAATTCTACAAATAACATTTCTCAGTCATTGTCTCGATGTTGATTTAACGATTACACGATGTGTGTGACATACAAAAAAGTGAAATTGAATCTCAAAACTGATTGATTGAAATGAAATAAATCAAATGAGAATACAAAATAGGCAAAACAAAGGTGAAAACATCACTAATTGCTTTCACAAGAAGAATATTCACAAACACAACACATTGTAACAAAAGCAACAATCGTATATTACCTATCGTCAGATTGAGATGTTTGAATAGGCGTAGCGGTGACGATATGATTATTGTTTGTCTTATCACATTTACCCAAACGTTCTATTCTATCCGCGGGAACTGATATGCTTCTGCTGAAATCTGGAGGCGCGACTAATCTGCTGCTTTTCTTTTTCCTATTAAAGATATGAATGGTTGTAAAGTATTGTTTTTATAATTTACAAAATTTCTAATGCTATTATTTTAAGCTTATGTACTCATTGAGAAATGGATCTTCCAACAACTCGGCGGCGGTTGCCCTTACGTCAGGATTTGGTTCAAAACATCGCAATATAAAACTCTTTGCTCTCTCAGACAACTCTGACGGTATTTCAGGATGTATTTTGTAATATCCCACCTATACATATATATAAAATTTACATACATGCGTTTTAGATTAAATCACATTTAACGTATAAAATATATGATATACTGAATTTATACTTTAAAAACTGCCGCTTGTGGAGATCCTAGTTCAATAAATGGCGGTTTTCCCGTCGCCATCTCAACTATTGTACAACCCAGAGACCAAATGTCCGCCTAGAAGCAAAGTTCAAGCGTTATTGTGATACACGCGAAAGAGAGTACGTCTTTATCTTGTGAATTCTCGAAAACATTTAGTCAAACGTAAACTTACGGGAGCGCCATAACCACGTTGACCCTTGTCAATAACCTCTGGTGCCATGTACTGTAACGTTCCAGTAAATGTTTCCGTACTCGGACATAAACCAGCTAAACGTTTTGACATACCGAAATCAGATATTTTTACGACTCCACTATAAGTGTTCACCAACACATTGTCACCTTTAAATTAAACAATAGTAAATATATTTGCATGACAATGCAGGAAAAAATATATGAAACATATAGATATAAAAAAAGTATAAAAAAATATAAGTATAAAAAAAAGTTTATTTTTTCTGTGACTTTATTATACCTTTTATATCTCTATGGACTATTTTTTGGTCATGGAGATATTTAAGGCCTTCTAACATCTGTTTAGTGTAATATGAGATAGTCGATTCATTTTCTTTCAAAGGACCCCATTTCGATCTTAACAGAGCCGATAAACTTCCTGAAATTATATAAATAATAAATATTTACATGTGCGCAATATCGTTTATAATGTTTTGTTCGAGTAGTCGCTCACCTCCGGGAACCTGCTCCATAAAAATTTTGAAATATCCATCCTCGCTAACTGATCCCAAATACTGAACAATGTTTCTGTGTCTCAACTGACTATGCAACTTAATCTCTTCATGTAAGGGTTGTACGTCACCCAAGTTACGCTCACGAATTTCTTTGACCGCAATTCTAACTTGAGTGTTCAAATCGCGTGCCGCATATACCACTCCGTATGTGCCTTTACCGAGAATTATACGCTTATTTTGATCATCCAGCTCGTACTCGAACTGTAAAAATACAAATATTTAAAGATTTTTAACAAAAAAACTAACACAAAACATAATATCACATAAAAGCAATATTGTTGATGAAAACCTTCATGCGATCATCAGTCATATAAGCGTCCAAATCTGTAACCATGCCTTCTTGATCTCTGGTCATTTCCAAGATTAAGTCGTAAAATCTTTGTCTACACTGTACCGATGGCAAGTACATTTGAAAATCGTCCGAGTTTTGGTGAACATATAGAAACAGGCATCTTTCGTCCCTCTTGTACAGACTAACGCTGCGTATCATGCTCGCGGTAAACAACCAATCGTGGACTTGCCTGCAGTTATTTCTCATATTATCCAGACACAAATTCCATATCTGTATAGATTTTTCCTCAGCACCGAGATTCACGTTTACGTAACTCGGCATCAGGATCTTTGTTGGTTCTAACACTAAAATCTAACAAATAAGAACATTCTATAACGTTACGAGCGTTTTTTTTATTAATAAAACATAGATGATTAAAGTGGGAAGTTAATTCTCAAAGAGTGAATCCATAAACCTGGCACTAAGAGCAGTTTTATATTATTCTTACTTTGACACAAAATGTACAGAAGTAAGCTGGATTGGTAACGCGCATAACTATAAGCCATAGTCTCCCGAATTGAAAACTGGTTCCTCAGTAGAACGATTCCATTTATCAACTTACTGGAAACCGTATACTATCGCCAACCTCCGGCTTTGTAGCTTCGACAAAGTAGTCCATCCAGAAACTAAATATTTGTTCCTCCGGCGTAACGTCAGCCTCCTCATTTTTTTTGCGAAATCGATCTATCAGTGATATGTTGCCTATTGTTGATTTCAGGTACCTTAAAAATTAATTGAAAATACTTTGTAAATATATTTGATTATTTTTTCTCTTTTCTTTGCCGAAGTTTTATTTCTCACTTATACGTACCAGTTTGGTGGCTTCAATTTAAACATACATTCAGCTGCTTGTATAGCTTTCGAATAATCTTCCGCCAATACACTAATTTCAAAAAATGTCGCCACATCCCAATAATCCTTCAGACTCGGTAAACTGCCTTTTTTACCGATTAAATTATTTAAAACCATTCCTATGTGTTGTAACTCTTCGCTTTTCGAAAACTCATTTCCGGCTATGACCAATAAAGTAGCAAGATTTATACCGGCGTATTCGTTAGGTTGGACCTATATACACAACATAATAACGTTACGTTAATACATGTATTAACAAACATCTTGAGCAAAGACATCCAGAATTATAGACGAATAATGGTACCTCAAATCCCTTTCTATACCAGTGAATCGCGTTCTTTAAACTTTCCTGATCTGTATGTCTGCTCTCTACAAATTTGTCTTTATATATTCTCCCACATAAACACAACATATCCGGAACGTGATTTTCTTTTTTCTCCAAAGCTTTCTCAATAACTTTTAACGCTCTTTCTCGATCGCCTTCTTTGTTTCGTCGATTTAAGGCAAACGCATATAAATATCTTATGGCCGGAGTGTTTATATAATTTTTGTGAGTTGGTATCGTTCGCAAATCATCAACTAATTGAACCATCGCGTCATAATCCTAAAAAATTTTTTAATGTCTCTAACAATGCTCAATGTGTCTAATAATATTTTTTTAGCAATATCTTTTTATCATATCATTGTTTTATACCTGTATTTCTCGAAACGAGATAAGAACGTTTAGAACTACTTCTCCCGATAAAACATTTGGATCATCTAATCGTTTGCGCATATTGTTTAAAGCTTTGGAGAGTTCCTCTCCAGAATATGTCTCACGCGCCTTGCGCAGGTCTGCCAAAAATTTTTCTTTCATATGCGCTCTAAAATTATAAAAAGTGTATTTTATTAATACATTACCATATTAAATACTGTCTTTCTCTCCTTTCACTCTTTCATGTTTAAATAAATTAATTTAATAAAAAAATTTCTATTTATATTGCAGAAATTATTATATTTGCTTACTTAGATTGCACTTCTACATCCTGAAACAATTTTTTCAGCTTTAAAGTAAGATGTTGTTTAGGATCTATTGCTTCTTCTCCTGTGATTCTGCTAGTTGCTGGATTAGTGGCGACACAGGAACCACATGATTCCACAACACGATATGAAACAAATGTGTAGCTGCCACAAGATAACTGTAAAAATACTTTACATAAATTAACTTTGTATACACATATTTTGCATAATTGTATATAAAAAGTTTTGTATAAATAATAGTATAAAAATAAAAATAATAAATAATTAAACACTAATTGTTATATTTTCTGATATTATTACGCACAAACACTAAAATCTCTTATAATTCACTGATTATTACTATAATCTATTATTTTTTGCGATACTATCAAGAGGCACGATATCATAATTAACTTACCCTAAGTCTAATTGTAGCCTCTGTATCTACATCATTATACAGCAGAATATTTTCCTTCATTCCAAAACTTTCTCTAACACCTAAATGATAAAATAGTGCAGATTGTTGCAACTGAATACTTAAATCCACGACTGCTACATCAGCATTATAAAATGTGTCCAGCACATTAGTTTCACCAAAATCAAGTTTTTCGAACTAAAAGCAAACATATGAAAAATTGAAAAAAAAAATATAATAAGACAAGTATTGGTCTTCTAATTTTTGAATAATTTTTCATTTCACTATATTATTAAAATATAGTGAAAAGTATTATATAAGTATTTAAAACTATAGGTCGGTTGTTATCGGAAGATAGAAGAAACTGAACCTTCTGATAAATCTCAGCTTACTCGACAGGTTAGTATCTATAGGATAGGAATTTAACTAGCGCATCTCTATTGTTTTCTATTTCTACATATTTATCTGTTGGATACGACTTAGACACGGTAGAGAGTAATTTATCTTTCTCTCTTTTGGTTTCTGGTCATTTACCAGATAAATTTTACCGACATGTGGAACAACGCAAATCAGAGAGTTTCAACTATTAGATAGATTACCCAATACTTTATCTGAAGGTGGAACAACCAGTTCTATATATATGTAAAAACTATATTCTACTATATGTACTATATATACTATAATATATATACTATACTGCTATTATGTATACTATAAATACTATACTACTATACTACTATACCATGTGTGACTATAATACTATACTATACGTGACTATATGTATGTAAAACCTACCTGAATATGATGTATATTAGCATTGACCAAATTACAGGCTTGTCTAACTTCATCTAACGCTTTCTTTCGCTGAGCTAGATGTTCAGATTGTTGCAAATCCAAAACACAAGCAACATCCATTCTGGGTCTTCCTGGTACAGTTGTGTGTCCTGATATATCACTCTGAGTTCCAACACTGTCAGTACTCGAAATACCTTCCATGATGCCTGATTGAGAGGCAACTATATATAATTGTTTTTTTTATATGTTAAGAAAATATTTATTATACCGCAAATTTATTACATATATAAATTGATATTAAATAAAAGTTTTGTGTAATTACCAGCCATGTCGACTATATCGCCACAGACAGAAGGCATATTGTTCAAAGCTTTGGATATATTCTTTCAAATGCTTATTTTATAGTTTCAGGAATTGAACAAGGTCGTATTTGATGTGTACCTATTTATAAACAAACTGTCAAACGTGTGTTCCAATTGACATACCAGAATGTATATATATATAGTTGCAGTAAATTCACTTGCTCAGTTATAAAAGCGAATATATGTCATTTTTCTACTCAGTCTTTTCGGCCGGAGTTTAAACTTCGAATCAATGTCACTCCTCGAAGATATCATTGTACATTCTTCACAAAACCGCACAAACTCAAACTGCAAAAGATGCAGTGAAATACACAGAAAGCAATATTATTTTATGGCACTTGTGCACGGCAATCGTATACAAACGTATGTCAGATAAATTTATTTACACTCCACAAAACGTTTGATTGATAATTAGCACAGAGAATATCGGAGCTAACTAAATCGGTGCGACGTAGTAAACATACGCAAAAAAGTATCTCTCCGTCGTCACAGACGCATCATAGAAACCACCATTCATTCCTTCTAGAACACACAAATCCGGAGTCGAGGTCATACAAAAGTATCGGAGCCGTTCTATAAATATAGAAGGTCGTGTCTGTGGTGGTAACTGGTACAAGTGTAATGGCGGCAAAATACCAATCAGAAAAGAGCTTAACAAGTAACCCGCGAGATTTAAACACGATACTTTAATTTTATATTAATACTATAATGCTCGTAAGTACTGTAGACAAACCTAATTACAACTCTTATTATCATCACAAACACATATATGCAACTAATTAGATCAGTAAACGATTTTTGAAAGCGCGGTGCCGAACAAAGTTAACATCTCGTATTTTGTTCTATGAGAAATTCATCTTCGCTGTTTGTAAATTATTATAGTTGTTAATAAGAAAAATTTGGATACACATATATAGACGAAAAAAATTATGTAACATAGAAAAACAAAAAAGAACTATGTGAAATTTGATCAAATAAGTATCTTTTTTGTTTAGTTTTCTCTATTCTATTTCCTTTTTATATATACGTATACATATTAGTTGCGTTTGTGTGACCAGTCTATGTCGACATATGTTCTATCGAGTTAAGCGTAAGCACGAGATTCTCCTTTGATCGACCATATACTGGGAAATCATGAACACCTAGATAGTAAGCCTGGCTGTATAGGAAAAGAAGGACAACGAGTTCGTGGGTCATTCTCAGTCATTCTTGTTCGAGCGAATCGAGTGCTACAGCACGGAGCATCTTACAACCGCGGAAACGTACCAATGAACTCCATGCGAATAGGTTGTCAGGAACATGAAAGAGTCGTGTTTCTTAGATGCGTCTAAATAACCATTCTAACTGGGATTCCTCTACTCATATGCGGCGCGCATTTGATTTATTTTAATGAATCTGTCTTAAACAGTCAAATTTTAGCGGTTTTTTTACATTATTACATTTCTTTCATTTCTTGTTTATTTTAACAAAGTAGAAGAGATATTAGATGGTAAACTAATAATATAGTTTCTTCTATTTATATCTTGTACAATAATTTTAATAATATTCAGTACCTTAAACTGAAAGCTAACTGCTATTGACTCTTTATCTTTTGTTGAAAACCAAATGATTACATTTTTCAAAGTGTTGTTCAACAAATTTTAGATTTAAAGTTACGATTTTACTTACAACGTTATTATAATAACAATAGCGCCATCGCATAATGGGTCGACAAAAAATAATAATTTTATATTACATATTCGAGAAATTTTATGTATTTTCTCGTCATCATATCGTAATTTTCATAAATACGACGTCATCGATGTGTGACTTAGAATCATCACATTCTGTCATTGTTTTTACATTATTTATGACGTGATTTTGACAATAATACTGACGCGAAAAGATGTTTTATTGACTTAATATCTTGCAATCTCAGTTGTGACTACAAACGTCAAGTCGAGATGTAACGTGCTTCATATTCGTACGTACACGCGGTTTGCGAGTGCGTGGAAGAATAGTGGGGCGCAGTGCGCGGAGCGGCCACTCCGCAGCGCTCCCCTTTCAAGAGGAATATATAAGAAAGCAAGAAGTAAGCTGAGGCTTGAATGTCTGGACCAGCACTCTGTTAGCAGATTGTAACTTTTCCCTACATGTGCGCTTAGTTAGCATTTCCGACTTTCAGGGCTGCACTGTATGCTGTACATCAAGGTATCCTATATAAAAAAATCCATGTGTACCATAAAGTGCGCGTTTTCATATCGAATACATCGCATCTATTGTTGCCTCTTGGTTGGTTGATCGAGTCGAGTCGAGATCAAATCAAATCAGTAAAATCGAGACAGTAAATATTAACAGAAAAGCGATTTTGACAGTTCGTATATGTGAAGAAAATTAAAAACGTGACTAAAGAGTAAAGTCACTTGACAGGAAAGAGTAGAAAAACAATACGTGACTAAAGTAACGTGACTGTAATTTATATTATATCTAACATTAAATAATATATGTTATACATATAATTTATTATTTATTATTTATATTTATACTATTATATTTTATATTGCATTATATGTATTACATATATACTACAGTAAAGTCACTGATTTCAGTCGCGTGACCGCGGCGGGGTCACTGACCTCGGTCGCGTGACCGCGGCGGGGTCACTGACCTCGGCCGCGCGACTTTGGGGGAAAACGGAATATGTTAAAATAAAAATAATAGTGTTCGTTTCTGTGATGTGCTAGTTGTATAAAATGTTTGTCACGGACGTCTGCTTATAAACTCCTATAATCACGCGTTCATTCTCTTCTCGGTTTATGTATCTTCTCTCATTTTGCCGGTCTTTATGTTACAAATACACGTCACATGTTTGTGACGCTTCTATAATCATTTTTTTATTACAAACAAAATCAATGAAAGAAATATTTTAAAACCTGGAACTTTGTTCTCGATTATGACTCGTTATCGATAAGTTATCGGGGGGATAAGAAATATAAAATCTAGATAGCACGCGATCATCAGAATTGATCGGTTGAAAAAAATAGAATTGTCAAATCGTCGATGCGATCTAGCACGAAGAAAGCATCAAGTGTGCGCTGCAAGCTTGACTTCTTGATTGACATCTCATCAGGAATATGACACACGTGCAAACGACACACGTTGTGTGTGTTGTGTTGTGGCTTCTCGTTTTGCTGCTATCCTACTCCAGTTTCCGAGAAAAGTAACACTCAGTACCGCACGGCTACTTGTATCGCACGCGCTATCTCGTTGACCACCGTCGCGCGTCGCATCCTCACGCGCTTAAGTATTTTTTTTTTTTTCAGTACAACACTGGTATATAATGAAATATAAGTGTAAAAAAATTGTATTTAAAATATTCGACCAATTAAGAACGATATGTTCTGTTCTTAGTTCCAAATTTTTATGCTAAACTTTCTATAAAATAAACTATGTTGAGAGTCGAGACAATAGGAATAAACAATATATCACACACATAAACGTATATAAATGTGTGTGTATAGTATCTCTCTTTATACCACTTTGAATGTAAGAATGTGTGATGAAAAGCTTGTCACTCATACGCCGACGCGACAACGGTGAGATGTGTGTAACACAAAGAAAAATGGAGTGATTTGAAACGTGGTGAGGGAAAACGCGTTCTGTCTTATGTATGCTCGCCTGATCCTCAGGGAGCCTTGCGGTGTAGAAACCGATCACGGAATGCATGTAACGCGTGTACATACACGTCACGTCCACTCGTCGTTCTCGTCACGTACGATGATCGTGTCGTCGCATACGCGCTTCTCCGGCTTGCGTTGTACATACACGCGTTCGAATACTTACGTGCACACAACCAACTATCTTTAGCGTTGCGGCATGTAGTACGCGTACAGAGAAACGTGTATGTACCTACATACCTAGAAGTCTTGTCTCGTTGTTGCGCACCGACATTCAACTCGCGGTTGTGGAAAACGGTTCTCAAAAGCCCACGAAAGTTGCCAGGAAACTAGCAAAAGCGAGATAAGATTTTTTCTATAAATTTTCTCTATTGTGCGTCAACAAATAATTTATATAGAATATCTAATTTAAATTTAAAACTTAAAAAGATAACAAAGTTAGTTACAAGATAGGTTTTAACAAGTGAAAATTTTGTGCTATTTTGTGAATCAAAATTAGAAAAATAAATATATATATATATACACTAATGAATATTTTTATTACATGTTTTGTTTTTTAAATCACATTATAATTATAGATTTTACTAGACATACACACACACAAAACAATGCATAATATTTTTCAGTGTAATATTCATGGTTAAATCGTGAAACAAATTGCAAAACATTATTCTTTTACAAATGTAGCGTAAATTGTTGTAAATGTTATATAATAGATATCCATTATAATATATTTATATTTACAAAAAACGATTACGTTATAAACAATATTTTAAACATAAAAAATGTAAGTTCTGGAATTATTTTCCAAGAAGTATTTTTCTCGTAGCTCCAAAGTTTTGTCCGGCTTGAGTAGCGCCCTTATTAGTACCAGCTTGCAAACCAATAACTGCCTCGCCAGCCCTTAGTTGTTCTTCTGTGAACGATCTCTTGTTCTCCTCCGCTGGTTTCGGACCCAACCAAGGACCGCGCCACTCCGGGTGTCTATATGTCTGTGTAAATGTTAATTAACGCAAAAAATCTATATAGTATCATATAATCCCTATATTTTCATCTTTTAATTACTTTTATTTATTTCAAAATATAAAGGCATTGCAAATGGCATGTTATTTAAATTGTACAAATGTTGATGGAGATGTTAAATTATCAATGACTGTGTGCGTCTTAAAAAGTAATAAACTGACGATCGTATAATTAAGAAGTTAAATACCGTCCGTCCGATGGCGAAGATGGTATTCGTTACTTGAGCGATATTTTTACGCTCCATCAGATCGACAGCTTGAAAAAGATCGACATCAGGTACTCCGTATTTAACGCAGGCTTTCTGAAATCTAAAACCGAGACAAATAAATAAATGCACAAGGCAATAATCTGGCGTGGCATATTTGTAACATAATAAAGTACTTTTCAAGTTTAATTCAAAGTAAACAAAATATAAAAAGAAACTCGAAAAAAACACACGGGAATTTTTTTGAAGAATAATAACTCGTGAAACGCACCATCAAGAAATAAGAATGGCGGCAAATCGGAAGGAAGACAAAGGTACGAGGGAGAAACAAAAGAGAAGCATGCTACGTCCAACTCCTTTATACGGCTGTTCGCCTGGGCGTCGCTTTGAGCTAGTGACGCGTTTCTATTGTTTGGCCGCTAATTATCGCGGCACGGGTAATTAACAGGTCGCGTAACATAATGTCTGAGAGCACGGGAGGCTGTGCCTTTGTTCTTCATGTCGCAGAAATGACGTGTTGAGTGTGCAAGCTTAACAGGGTAGCAGAATCATCCCCGGTGCGAAGACTGCATTACTTGTTCACAATGCGCAAGTAGCAGTTTCTTTAGAGCTTTACGAAGAACGCATTTAAAAAACACATTTGTCGCGTATTTAGCAAATATTATCTTATGTTTCTGTTATTGAAACAAGAATTATCATCGATGGCTTTAATACTTCAATAATTAATTCGGAAATTTTTCAATCCGTAATATAAAACGATCATATCAGCGCAAAATATTTGTTTCAACATAAGAGATTGGAATGTTCTTTATCTTTGTTTTTATTTTATTTAAATAGAATATATATAGCAACTCATAAAAATCCGATAAAAAGGTTTATAATATGAGAAGTGTCGAAGTTTGTGTCACATAGAATGTGCAAACTGTATGCCATGCCTGCTCAATCTGATGTGTTCCTGACGCTCAACACGTCTTCCGCATATGAGCACTGAACAACATTAGCGATTTATATCAAACAACAATATTTGACGTACTAAACAATTCGCAGTTCAAAGAGCGAGGGAGAGATCTGTATACTTTAAATGAGAATGTCGAGGTCTAATCTCGACAACACTTTTTTGTAAAAGAATAAGTGCAATATTCAGTCTTTATATTTACAGATAAAAATCTTGTAAATGAGCAAAACGAGTGAAATTTTTATGTAGTATCTAAATATCATGTTACCGTTTTATAAAAAAAAGACTGTAATACAAATAAAATCGATGAGACATTATCGCACACGCACAAAACAAGATAATCAATTAACTGTATATATATATATATATATATATATATATATATATGTGTATATATTATCACTTAAGTGCTCGAGTGTGAACGATACGTGTCAAACCCGTCTGACCGGACTGGAGGACGTGTGAGGCATTAATATTACTTAGGTCAGTGCTTACAAGCGGTTCGTTTACCAGAGCTGCATGAAACGAGATTGGATGAATGCGCGTGTAGGATATTCCTCCTTGTCGTATGTGATCTTACGCTCTCTCACGAAGACGCCAACACGTGGCGTCGCGACCGCGACGGGCGATATTACCTTCGTCGATGTTATGCTTCTCGCGTAGAAAGGGAGTAACGCGGAGTGGCCGCGTAGCCGAAGAAGCGCCGACATGCGCAACGTGCATATATCCGAGATGTGTGCGGTGCGAGACGATGCGAGGCTGAGAAAACGGAGTACCGAGACGCGTGAAACAGATACGAGTTTCTCTCAAGAAGAGACGG
Organism: Pseudomyrmex gracilis; assembly: GCF_002006095.1. Taxonomy (NCBI): domain Eukaryota; kingdom Metazoa; phylum Arthropoda; class Insecta; order Hymenoptera; family Formicidae; genus Pseudomyrmex; species Pseudomyrmex gracilis. The sequence goes on from NW_018020736.1 coordinate 355,000, forward strand.
TCAACAAATGCACCAACCGACCCACAAGACAAAAATGCACATTTATTTTAATCTACTATATAGACGTGCTCCCCTTTTAGACTCGCGATTCTCCAACAGTTCTTCAAAGAAAGAAATTTAATTTTACTTGTCTTGAATGAAGAAAAAAAATAATTTTTGATTTATCGAAAAAATGAGCTTCTTTTGCGCTATTCTACAAGCACCTCCTCGAATGCAAATACTTCATCAGGATTGTAGCAATGTGCTACAGGCGTTCATCTCCAATATCCTATTTTCGGGTTGCAGCTTCGGTATGTACATACATGTATACATACACATAAATACGTATTATACATACATGTATGCAATATTATTATTATTAAATACAATAATAATATATTATATCGCATATAATATACGTATTGCGTATTATTTATAATATACGCGAATTGTTATTTACGTTACAAAGACACTAAAATTTTTGTAGCAACGATTTTAAAATAATAGCTAGAGTTCAATAACATTTTCTTGTAATATAGCAATCTATCTTTGTGTTCTGGCTTTCAGCCATTGTTCGCGACAAGTTATTGTAAGTCACTGTGTTTTTGACGTGTTTGACACGTATTAATAAAATTAATCTTTTAGACGAAAATATCCTTTTAAACGGATTTATACTGCAGAGTAACTTTTCTAATTCATCCCTCGGTTCGGTTACAGGGATGTTCATGTAGATTTAACTCCGAGTAAATTTATCTCAAGTTTTGAAAACGATTACGTTCCGCTCACACGGAGTTAATAATGACGGACTGCAAAACGATGTGAGAGAGAGAGTTTACTATACTCGGAGCAAGGTTTCCGAACGCGTCAGCGGTTAACGGATTACTTCTGGCACTTCTCGATTACCAGGCGGACACGATGCGCTAGGAGCAACATCGACGTCATTTCGTGTGCCGATTAATCGTTCGCAGATATCGCGCGCAACTCTCGAGAGTCGAGAGGAAGAGTCGAGAAACAATCAGCACAATCTCTCGACTGCGACGGTCGTTGATCAGCGTTGTCGATACTGCTCTCGAGAAATTGACGCAAAACACCGTCGACTGCGTAAAGTGGACGGCAGATTAGGACATCATAAACTCGCAGAAAGCGCGTCGCTTCGACGGTAAGATGACGAGATAAACATAGGAGAGGGGAGTATCTCGCCACGAAACTGTCGCGTTATCAGTTTTAATGAGTTAAATTAGATATTCTCATAATAAAGTTATAGTACGCGTATAATATTAATCTGTGCTATATATTACAACATCGTAACTATAATTTATATACTTTTCAAGCACATTTCCATTATTTTATTTAGAACGTATATTATAATATTTCAAAGTTTTGATATCATGATACTCACTGATTAAGGTTGTCCATCATTTTATAATCTCCACCGGACGTATTAATTTTGGAGATTAAACCAGGTTGCAATTTATTCATGAGCTTGCAGAGAAGTACACCATCCCTCAGAGCGTCTTCATAACTCACTCCTGTGAAAAAATTGGCTTTATTTTATATCTTATTCTTTCTAAGAATAAAAGAGTGTATACACGTATGCAATAGCAAGTAATAATATGATAAAAGAATTTTTTGAGAGAGATAAGAAACTTGTTATATACATGTTGTATACTGTATATGTATATGATAAAGAGATCGGAAAATTCATTAGTATATCTCTTTCGCATTTTACGTTTTATTTAAGAATCGCGCTTATAAACTATATTATACAGAGAAAGGTCTGCGAGAGAAAAGGAGAGCGGAGTTTGATAAGTGAAAAGAATGTTGATGATCGCCGTGGCATCAGGATCGCAGAAGTTGTATTCGCGCCCCTCTTTCCGCGTACGATGCCGAAAACCACGCGCAGGTTTTGGTAGATAGAGGCTGCTTGCGCGATGCGACGAGCAGCGACCTTTGGTTTCCGCGGGACTCGACGCGGCATTATCGAATGTCGAACTCGCGGTCGCTTCCCCTTCCATCGAGCAATTTTTTTCACCCATTCGTTCGATACTCGGCACGTCAACCCGCCCATTTCTCCTCCCACTTTCCGCCCCCTTTCTCCATCCCATCCATTCGTTTCCCTCTTTGCCCCGCTACCGGGGAGATATAAATACACCCGCGAAATAATAACCGCGTGACTAGATGTGCAACCAGCGCTTACTCATGGCTCCCCATTATGCCAAGAGGCGAGCCAAGGGGGCATGGCATTTTTTGTCGCGTCGAGCGAAGAATCAGGAAAGGTTGGCCGCGTCTTGCGAGCGCGCACTCTTTTTGCGCTCTTTGGTCGGCGACGTGACGCTCGTCACAGTCATCGTCGTAGCCGCCGCCGCTATCGCCGTCTTTCCCGTTAGCGACGGCGGAGGCGATAGTCGGACCTTTCACCCGTCGATGCGAGACCCGGCACACTCAAAGGACACGACACGTCTCGGATTCCTAGGAGCGCAGTTCGTTGCAAGAGCTGTGCGTTCGGTAGCGCTCATCGTCATCGCATTGTCGTGCTTTTTGTCGCTGTTTCCGCCCTTTCTCCTCCCCCTTTTACGTCAACGATACAACTGGTGTATCGATGTATCCAATCTATTGGCGCGCGACGCCGCCGCCATCGCTGCCGCTACCGCCGCCGCAAGTTGTATCGACGTGCGGCGTTCCGACGCAACTCGAAGCAACAGTTGGCATAACTCCTCCCCCAACGCGGTAACCGCCGTTATAATATACAATTTTATTAATTTACTGTTGAGTCTTTTATTTGTGAAAAATTAACATTGATTTAGATTATAACGGAAGTTTACGTTGATACACTATGGCTAATACAAATTACAAGATCTAATTTATTAAATGAGGATGTACGGTCTTTCCTTTCAAAAACTATTGTATATAATCTTTGTATAACTACGTTTTGTCACAGTTTTAGTGTAATACTTACAACATAATAACTTGCAATGATATTTTAAGAAATAACGTTGAAGTTTTATACATTTTATTTCTTACTCTTTCTTATTTGGTGTGTGCAATATTGTTTTATTCTTTAAATTCAAGAATATTTTCTCTATTTTATACACCATAAAATAAAAAAGTACAGAGATATATAATCTAAATTTAGAATAAAAATGTTATTAAATCGACAAAAGTTAAAAAGAATTATACGTGAATTTTATAGCAGTATTTCAGTCCTTTGTTAGCATTAGTTTGCGTAGAGATACAAATGAATGTTGTATTTTTTAGACGTTCATATGATAACAAACACATATGTCTGCAATAAAAAGATCGAAAATTTAAAGATTTAGAGTCCTGTACTAATTTCCTCGCGAGCCTGGTAATATTAGGACAAAAGCTCTTCAGACAGGAGGACACGTGCCAACTGCCTAAAAGACTACTAGCCTGATCCTGCAAGGACGACGCGTCACGTGGTTTTGAATTGGTGGGGATCGCGCTAAACGCTTACCCCAAAATCTGTTCGCCTAGTACACGGCTGGTCGTATGCTTGAATTCTCGATTGACGAGCCATCGACAGGTGGTTAGTCTGGATTCTGGAATGGCCTATTGCAATTTCGATCAGCCAACTGTACCGCTTAACAATACAGTGACCGTTAAAATTAATTCGCACCCGAGAGAGAGTCCGATATAATTTACAATTATAATAAAAAAATATATGCTATTTCTTCAAAGTTTATATAATGCATATAAAATTTATATAAATTATAAATTTTTACTTTGTGTAAAAAACAGCTTTCTCAAATCTTTTTCCAGTATAATTAAAAGAAATTTAGTTAGAAACGAGACTTGTTGCTATGTGAATAGTTCGATTGGTATCAGGATCGTATTATGTGTTTTCACAGCGCTCGCTTCTGCTCTCGATGTATTTCTGCTTCCCCTATTAAACTCCCCCGTTTTCGCTTCTGTACTTGAATATCTTTCGCATTCTTTAGGGTTTCAAGGATTATCCCTCGGGTCTTCTTACGGTCAGATGTATATAAACTAGATAATATACCTACGATAAATATACCGATAAAGAGTGATTCAATAATAAAATATGCGTTTTACTAAACGTTCAATTTAAGAATGAAACGTGGTGTGTGTTTAATGAAATTAAAGTTGTGAACTCCACATCGCACACATATATCTTCATAAATATATCATAATAATATTTTTTTCTCATTGTTTATATACAGATATGTTTATAAACAGACATGACATCTTTTCTTGTTTAAACGTTGTAAAAATCCAAGTTTGTAATTTATGAAAAGAGAGAAAAGACTAAACTGTCGCATTATAAATATCGAAATTTTCTCTCGAATCTATAAGTCGTCTCTGAGACTTCTATTGTCTCATCATTTTCAATTAATTTATTCGAAGTAAGTAATCTCTTCTATGCAGAGAGATTCTTGTATAAGCGGGAACACTTCGAGAGCTTTCCGGATGGAGAGACAAGTTTTCGCGCTGTGTGACGCTTCCGCTGTTCCATGATATCCAGGCAGCATCCGCCTGGCGTTCTCTTCGACAAACAAATACGCGCCGGTGCGCGCAACAGACTGGCGGGCCGACGTGTCCGGGATAAACAAGCGTGACATGCTGATAGGTTCCTGGTAGTGTCGAAACGCGGTGAGATGTCGTAAACCCAAGAAGATGACAGAAAATCAATAGCGCGCCTTCGCGCGAACGTCGTCACGGATTCGATGCCGTCTTTGGCCGTTTCTTTCGCCCGTTTGCGAACGTCCACGCCTGATGCTGGCCTGGTCTTTTTCAGACGCCGCGCGTCTTCTTGCCTCGTCGCGGATTCTGCGGGAAAAAAATTCCGAACGCAACAATATGTATCGGCGGATCAGAATTATTCCCGTGAATGATACTATCCTGTTCCGTTGACACGTCACAGTCGTCATGTTTGGACAAATTTGACGTGAAATCGATATTTCGTTTCTGTTGTATTCCGTAATCGTTCGCGATTGTTGCGGTTCGATAGTTTTACGCTGCCGACGATGAATTACGACGAAAACCGCGGTAATGTGTCGCCTAAGAATTTGGGAGCACATTATGCAAATGAGATCGATCGAATGTGTCAGGGATGGTAATGGTTACTACACAAACTATGACGCAAAGGACATGACAGTTCGTGACATCTTGACAATATCATCTAATGTAGTCATAAGTTTGGTAATATATTGAAAGCCTCATTATCGATAAAACGTACATCTCTGATGTTTCTATAAAACTCATTACGTTATGTATAATTCATAACATACCCGATATACTGATTGTGAGCATTAAAGTAAATATTCTCTTTTAAAAGCTATATTATATGTGTATTTAAATTACAATCCTCACACATTAGTTACTTACGTAGATTATCAATTATATTGCTAACACATATTATCTCATAAGCTGTGTTTTAGACTAGACGCAACATTGTTGATACCTTGTATTGTCATCACACGTTATATCTTTTTTTTTTTTTTTTGGCGACGTGGCGACATTGATACAAATTGTTTCCGCAACTTATATATTGCAATGTTGCACCGATCGAAAATCAGACCTTAGACAAACATTGAAAAGAAAAGATCAACAAACGCGCTTGCGTCGTATCGATTAAATGTCAGCCTCATGTCATAAAGACGTCACAGGCACGATTTTCACCAGGACAACATCCTGCGCTTGAATTTACGATCTCCGACGTGGCAACAGGTCCGTAGCAGGACTGCAACGCTATGATATATAGAATCCGAGAAATTTTCTGCTACTTTATTCTTTCGTTTCTAGAAACGAGAATATAAACTTGCAGGCAAATCAGATTTTCTATTTTATACACACTTATGTGTGTGTGTGTGTGCAGTTCTGTCCAAAAAATGTAATTTAAACAATTTTGCAATTTTCTAGACACAAACTTATTACGTTCACAATTTTTACAAAAATTTAAATATATAAAATGAATCAGTGACGATTGAAAGTATTATGATAGTAAAAGAATATGTGCAACATCTTTATATTTTAAAATTGTAATTCCGTTATACAATGTTAAATACAAAATAGAACAATTAAAACTGAAAATGTAAAGATTGTTTTAATGAGTAGTGTGAAAGTAAACATGCTAGCGCGTGAAATAATCCGACAGAAAGTAATAATCCATCAAGTATTTTCCGGTAAATGTGTATAGACGGGTGCTTTACTACATAGAACCGACAACAACCACTTGTTGATTGCGCGATGCTCGTAAATCTAGCTCGAGGCTGTAATCCTGGTAGGCTCGTCTCGGAATGACGTCATTGACGATCTTTTGACGGACAACTGACATTCGCGCCCCATCCTCGAGTGATCGGTCATGCATTGCCTCGCATCGAACAATTTCCTTTGTATTGAAGAAATCTTTCTTACGCCTCGACAGGATATGTCGCGAGAGGGTCCTCACGGCGCGCGCGAGAAGAGCTTACCAGGGTCCTCCGCGCAGGTTGGAACAATGTAGCCATCCCCATAAATCCATCTACTGCTCGCCACCGTTGCTCCCCTAGTAAGCGCGAGCTTTCGTGACGTCACGCCTCGTCATGTGACGAGCTATCGACGTATCGGCAGAACGTGTGTCCGATAAAACTCAATGAACGTGTATCCTAATGAACGTAGGCACAAAGCTGAATGAATGAGAAGAACGTGCAATTGTAATTTAGCGAATCGACCAGTTCCGTGTTGGCGACACACGTCGCCGAGACACCCTATAAATCCCTCAAACGTCTGCTGATGCCCTGGTGCACTCAGGCGACTTGCGCCACCATGACGGACAGATGACGGACATTTCTTCCGCTTAAGAAACATTGCGAAACACTTTTAGTAAAAAAGTAAACGGCATTAATATTAACGTAACTTATATTAGAATCATCTGGATGTAAAAATAATGAATGTTGTAATTGAGTTAAACTGCGAGAAACTCTAATTGCTTATTGCAAATATTAATTTTGAGTAAATTAAATAAAAAATGTGAATTATTTTATACCATCTGTTAGCTAAAATCTGTAGAAAATTTTCTGTACGTAATATTTCGGTTAGGTTGTACACGTATATCGAACATAAAATCACAAATTATATTTTAGGAGAAGAAGAGAGGTAACTTAAATGCGTACACAATTTGTAATTAAAAAAAATACGTTATACTTTTTAAGTCAATAAATTAAATTATTGTAGTTTGATATAAAATTACTGGAAATGAGATTCTATACGTAGAAATTGTTTATTAAAATTACATTTATTATGAACAAAGTAATCGCAATGAGCAATAATTGTAACAGAAGAATGAAGAAATAGAGGTCAGAGAAAAGAAGAGGTATGACACGTAACTAGTTCTACCCTAGATATGATGCAGAGGTACTGTATGCGGCCCTGGTACACTAGCGTCCCTACGTTGTAACATGATGAACAGATGACGGTAAATCAATACGCGATGTCGACTAAGTATTAGTTCTAATATTCAAAGAGAGTAACATAGTCTCTCACATGTGTTCACACACACATACATACACGAATAAGAATATTTATTCATAAATCAACATTATCTCTATTGATTTGTAGAATTATTTTTAAAAAATATTTATAGATAGAAAAATAATATATATTAAAGTTTATGCAATAAGTACATTACTGTTGCCGAATTTTAAAATCAATTTAGATACATGTATAATTTTTACGAAATAAACATGCATGCAATATTAGAATTCAAAGATACTATTTAATTTTTCTGACATGATATACATGTGTGTGTACATGTCGCGTTCGATTATTTGAATTTAAAGTGAATGACAACATAAAGACATAATAAACGCGATACTTTGCAATCAAGACCTGTCGGACAAGGATCGTGCCAAGCATGCCTGGCGAGCTTCCGGGAACAGGCTAACATCCGTATTTGGAAGACCCGCGGGATACCTCGAGATTCCTCTAGCAAACTCCCGCTGTGCGTGCCTCAGGATTCTAGTGTTTAAAATAAATTGGAAACACGTAGAACGTAATTGCAAGAACGTAATTGAATCAAACAGTCGTTTGGATTCAATTTTAAACGAGTCAATAACATCAAAAGCTTCGGTTATCCGGCCTGCATGTTCGCGTAGAGCTTGAGTGTACTTTATGTAACGTAGATATATGTTGCGTCTGTGTTGTAATCTAGATCAGATACCATATTAGATACATCTATCGAGGACGAACTCGAAGATAAATACTGAAAGCGTTCGTGAATTACCAGAGCAGCAGGAACAAGATGAAACATGGAACAACAATATGTTATCTCTTTAAGAGAATAAATATATATATAAAAATATACATATTTATAAGAATAATAATAAATAATAATAAAAAATAATAATTAATAATAATAATAATAAGTAGTATTTCAAAAAGAAAGAAAAAATAAAGAATTTGTGAATGTAATAATTAAATTAATTTGTGAACACACACACAGAATTGTAAAAGAAATATTGAAAATAAAAAACTTTGATGTGGTGTTATTTTTATAAGAAAGAAACTTTAATTATTTAAAGATAAATCATATAAAATTTAGTTATAAGCTTCCTGAGCTTTTTCCCTAATGTAATTGTCATCTCATTAGATTTATAAGAGAATTTATATAAGAATTTTTTTTTATATTTTACTTTGGCAAACATGCTCACAAAGTTTCAGATTGTATTATTTAAGAAATTGTAACTATAGCTGTAGTTACAATTACATAGAAGATATAGTTTTAGATCTTTAGTAGAATTATTAAACTAGGGGTGGCTTTGTTTAGAGCCACCTCCATTGTCTCTTTAGTAGAATCAGGATGACAGTCACAAGTGGAGGCTCGTTAAATCTAAGCACTCAACATAATTTATACGCTTCAAGTCCTTTTCTACTCAAACGCTTTGTTTCAATGTGACAGAAACAATTGCTTTTGACATATTCTGCAGACTTTCGCAGATGAGCTATTGTATTTAATCAAAGCAACGAAGCAGTTTCGAGTGTAAAACACTGAACATGAAAAATTTAAGTTTTTTATTAATATATAGAATTTTTCTCTGTAATAATAATCATCACACACATACACAACACAATTAGACTTTTTTCTATCTCACGATAATGACATAATTACAATTAAGAAATTATATATATACATATGTGTATAAACAAATATAATAAATTATTTATTTCATAATATTGTAGAAAAAATTTCACGATATATCACTGTCGATTTTTATATTGATTTTAATAGTCAGAGCGTTTGTATAAATAAATAATATGTGAAAATATGTGAATAAGAACGTGGCTGCGCAATATATTGTAGGTACGTAAAACTACGCCGATTGCGTCGACGCCTGGCGTGTTTGTCGCATCAGGGGTGTATGTCGAAACCGAGGGTGCTTTGTCGTCGGGGCGAACTCGATAGGGTGACTCGGAATGACGTAACAAAGCGCGCGTTTTGCCAAGCGAGTATAATGCAACAGGAGGCAGAATCACACCCCTAGTAGTTCAAGGTGGAGTTCAGTAACCCCTTCTAAAAATCGTTGTCGGTCAGGGTAAACTCCCCGTCAGTATTGATTATATCTTCTTTCGACTTTATTCGCAATATAACTTCAGAAATATTTTTATGCAACTCTTAGCTGTCGAGAAGTCTCTTTAAGTCTTTTGTCTCGAAGACACATACTTCGTAAACTCAGCTCATAAGAAACTTAATTAATTTGTTAAAATATAAAAAATAATGCTATTGTTCTTGTGTTGTAAATAATCTTTGACTAAAAAGTAAGTTGATGATCGCAACGTTTCGACTTTTCTTCAGATTCTTTCTTTAAAGTATACAACTAATCGTAAGGAATAATATATATTAATAAATATATAGTATATTAACATAATATTAATATGTATGTATAGTTTTTAAATATATTTGATAATATTAATAATCACAGGATTATGTGAGATATAAGTATTGTAGCATTGCACGTACTTGTTGCTACATTACGTTTGCGATCATATGATGTGTATTCTATATGGGAAAACTGACCTCGAGGAAGCTTAACCTTTACGACGTCACGCGATATGACATTTGTATCCGGCAATTATGCGATTCTAGTTAGATAACAGCTCGCGCTTTTAACCCTGTGGTTGAACATTACCCTAATGGGGATGAAAACGCTTTCGGGTTCGCCCCACCTCCGCGGAACAGGAGTCTATAATATACGTTCGTGTATAACTGTTTAATTCTTTTAAAGTGAATATTCTAAAGCCTCAAGTGTACGTAAGACCATGTATATAGAACGTATCTATATTTTTAGTTCACAAGTATCTTTAAGTCTTAGAAGCACTAGATTCTTTCTGGACTATGTAAAATAAAATAATATAAATTATTAATAACATTATATGTAGCTGTAATGCTGTAAAAAAAAGCTTGTATAAAACATTATTATTATTAACTGATCTTAAAAACTTACCTGGTGGAAATCTCTCACCGACAACTGTCTCGATCCATTGTTGAGCTTCAGCTTCCTGGCTTGCTTCGCGCTTGCCAGCAACCTGTAATAAACATTTGTGGTTGAAAAATGAAACTTTAATTGTGATGAAATAATATGTCACAAATGTTTTCAATGTATAAATCGTTGTCACAGAGATGATGATATATGTTATTCAAACTTCATTCTTCTGAACAATTTACAAAAGCAAGAAATATCTAACATTTGGCAACTACAACTGACTTGTGTGACGGCAGAAAGATACGTGATATGTTTATTATATTCTATATCTTCTTCATCTAAATATCCAACTTTCATGATTTGACTAAATACATAAAAAACATTTATGTAAACACACATATCTCTTATTAGGAAAGACAGAAAACAGTGATTACTCTCCGTGATAAATGGCTTGTAAGTATGTTTTAATTTTTATGAAATTTCAGAGAGGCTAAAATTTATAATACATACAATAATATTATTACAAGTCAAACCTCGATGATTCAAACCTCTCTATAAGACGAAAATTTTGTTCATTCTCTTCCGCTCCGTGAAAAGGAAAAAAGAACTTTGACAAGTCGAAATCTCTACAACTCGAAGAGTTTAGCTCTTCCTTTGAGATTCGAGTTTTATCGAGGTTTGACTCTGTATACGAATATTATATTATATATATCATTTATAGTAACTACGTTTCAAAAGTAAAATATCGAAATACTACTCTAATAACTGTAATATCAGTAAACTTTACAGAATAAAAATACTGCTACTCGTAAATTATAATTATGGAAAAATCTAAACGTGTCTTCTTAGAAGTATCGGAGAGACATTTAAAAACTCCATAGAGATTTAAATATAAGTTATACGTCAAGATACAAGAAGAAACAAGAGATTTTTCCCCTCTCTCAAGCCTGTCAAAATTTTGTTTCAAATTCGTTTATCAGTTTCCGCAGAAACTTTCAAAAATTGCCGTAGCCGATGGTATTTCACATCGTCATGGCGGGGTATTGGTAAAAGTTTTCAACTAGCAATAATCGCACCTCGGTAGAACCTCATTGGTTACGATATCGCCACTGCGCAAAGCTGACGAGACACTCCGCTGGCTTGAACTTATAAGAGACGAAGAAAATGTTAACATCGAGAACGTTTTCTTCACAGACGCCTCGTAGCGGCGATTTCATGAACTAAGGCGCAGTCACTATGCATGCGTTTTGCGGGCAGCGCATTTGTCTATTCTGGACAAATAAGATTTGTCATTGTTAATGGATAATTTAAACGACTGGCTAGCCCGGGTATTTGCAAGAAAATATATTTGATCAGGAGAGCAGAAAGGCAGAAAGTGCACGCTTGTAGACGCACGTGCTCGGCGCGATTCCGCCGTTCCAACATTTATCTTATTCGTATCGATCGTTATACTTTCTTTAGGATAGCCATTATGTATTTTTTCAAAATCGATTCTATTCAAAATAATTTTTATTTTTATTGTCTTCTCTTTTTCTCTTTCTCTATCTCTCTCTTTCTCTTTCTGAGTTATACTTTATATAACTCAGATATATAAATGCGAACGCACATCACGAAATTGCTCCAGATTGACTACGCAAATCCGTTGTGTTAAACGATAAACTTGGAAACGACGATTGACGAAATCTAAACTCGGCGGTGGTCTCACCCTTCGAAGTGGCCAGAGTCCAGAAATTACGACGTTTACATATCGGCGTTTTCATCTGGCGAATGTCCACGTATATTAAACTGTAACTTGGTGCAAAACACACCCACTTGTTCGAACTTTTCCTATTACTTCATCACCTTTTTCTATTTTTTCTTTATCGATCGTAATCGATGAGAAGAAAAGTCATTTATTAACTTGATTAACTTTTAATAATCTTTACTTGATGTTTAATTAAAGAAGTAAATAAATAATATTCCTTTATTAATCTTGCAATTAGTTTTAAAAAACAAATCTAAATGTATTTTATGTTGCTTTCTCTGATGATGAAAATTATGTTCACATCTTTTTACGAAACATGTTTGTTTGAAAATAAAATGCACGTATTAGAAGCAAAAAAATAAGTTTCTCGGCTAATGTGTGACCTAAATTAAATACCGGTTATATGAGTTGTAAGAAAGTCGTTGAACTAATGTCACAACGATTTAAACCGTTTGTTAATTAACTTTCAAATTATACAAATATTAAACGTTTGAATTTAGATAAGGCATATCGCGTACATGCATTATAAATAGATTTCGATATCGAGAGAGTATTATGCAGCTAAATGTCATTTTTTTAAATTATTTATCAACTTAAAGAAAGAATATAATTTTCAATCCGTAACTATGTTTTTTTTTTTTTTTTTTATTTCTTTTGCGGAATTTTATTTATATTGTGTTCTCAATACGAAATTCGATGTCAAGTTTTGTGCTGAAAATGCCAGGTGGTTTTCCCGCTGTCGCTTGTCTGAACGTGAATTGTAATCTAATTTAAGTTCACGCCGCACCCAGTAAATAGGGCCGCGGTGTCAAGATCTGGTTACTAGCGGGGGTGTGGGAATACTCGCCAAAAATTGGGCACTGAGCCAAAAAGCACTCTGTTACTTGAAGATCAGAGGAAGAATACGGAGGAGGGGATGACGCCATATAGCGTCGCGACGCGCGGCGTCCGATTTAGTTCCTACTCGACATCATCATAGTTTCAAAGTCACGCACTCTCCTGAATAACTATCATCGTCGAGGAAACACAGCAACGAAATGCCGGTACGTTTCTTTGCAAACTGTTGTCAGTTTTTTTTTTTAATTCTGCCTAATGAATGACTCCAAATGAGTGACTCCAAAAATTCCGAGATGATATTTCTAGTGAAAAAAAAATATTATATGTTTGATATAAGTGCAATGTAAAATATTCGCACGCGCGTGTACACACATAGATGATTAATGTATCAACACAGAGTGTGTGTGGAGAAAACAAAACATTATTGTAGAACATTTATATTTTTTATTTACAGAAAAACAATTAATATAAAAAAGTTACTGATAAAATTTTAATTTTATGTTTTTATAAGCTCATGTTGTTTAAACAATATTAAATGCTGTAATATAAATATAAATTATATGAATTGTTATATACATTACAATATTGTTTATAAACAGGAAGAGAAAATACATCAAATATTATTATCTTTAATGTACTATTGATAATTAAAGTCTTTTAGCAGGTGGTCTTTGCAATATTTTTATAGTTACAATTCGATCCATCACTATGATACATCGTTTTACGTCAGTACTCCCTTTTGATGTATGTCTTTCTCCTCCACATCCGGTGTATTTATATCCTAACATAAATAACGTTATGCAACGCAGACTTTTAGACGTTATCCCGAGAAGCTGTAGAACCGAAACGAATTTAGAAATTATCGGGTTTAACGATGAGTTTCGAAACACATAAAAAGTTTAGGCGTGGTTTTCACACGCGCAAGTTTGCAGTTTGAAAGCAAATTAAAAAAATTTAATATGTCTCAATCCAAGCAAATCTTGCAATATTATTTTATTTTATTACATTGTTAAAAACTACTGTTGAAGATATTAAAAAAATTATTTTGTAATGATATTCGTTATATGATAAAACAATCCGCACTTATGTCAATTATATTAATATATTTCTTTCAAAGAAAGTTTTACATCTAAATTAACTTTTTGTATTATATTTGTGTTTATTACAGCCAGGAACGTAAATTTGTAGAATTTTGTAAACAAATATATTATTGTATATAGATTACGTTGTACATGCAAAGCTTCATTGTAACATACAATTCATGCAAACGCTAAAATGCGTGTTAGGTACAGGTGCACAGTTTGATCAGTCGCCAGCCAATTCAATGGAGTTGCGAATTATATACGGACTCGCTTAATTTAACTTCAAATTTAGTGAGTGGATAAACGCAAAACGGAGTCGGAAGTCGAGGAGTCGATTTCGTTCGTACGGAAGCTGCTCCCCTTGAAAAAGAAGCTTAAAATATCATCTCGAGTGAATGCGACAAAGAACATGTTGCCTCGTCTGACATCCCGCAAGATAAGAAGTCGAAAATTATTTTTCAATGGCGTTCAGAAAATTTGCGCACCGCGAATTCAAAGATCACGGATAGTTAATTTGAACTTGTATAAAACACTTTTTCTTGTGCTAAATCATCCCCGAGAATGTAAAAGCGTTAATTTATTTGATCAATGTAAGTTAAAAAAAAACTATGGAGTTTATTTAAAAGCAACATCAACAACCTAGTTTTATGAGCAATTTCGAGAGATTTGTTATTGTTTATAATAATGTTGTCGGTTTGAAATTGTCATATTAATTAGAAAACTAACTATATTACACGTGCGCGCTTACTTGTACAATTCCAAGCGAAAATTTTACGCATAATATAAATGTATCATACGGATAGGTTGCTAAGGATCTTTTAGAGCCAATTAGTATTCGCTCTCATTTTCGAAGTAATACATCTCAGCTAAATTAACGTGCCAAGATGTATTCGAGCAGCTGCACTATTTGGGATCGTGCTGTTACTATTATACAAATTACACTATTCCATTGTGTATCGGCGTCATCCAAACATCATCCAACAACACATCGCGTTTTCTCAAAATATCGTACGATTGAGCAAATTTCGTAAGGTAATCGCTATTACGGGATGACTACGGTCTTTATCACGCAGCTTCAAATTCGCGACTTTGGAATCGTGGTTACTTGTGCTGTAAATACTGATTTATAGCTCCGACCAAAAGGTGCCAGATTTGCTTGCGTCAGTCAGCTGTTCGAATCATAAATCGAATAAATGTTTTAAAAGAAATTCTATATAAAAGAGTGTGAAAACCAAAATTTCCAACCATTCATTACAAGATGCTCATTATCCGTTTTTCACGGATCATTTCGTATTCATGAAATATGTAATTAACTAAAAATTATCTACAAGCAACATAATATTTCAAGTTTACCAAAATAGCAACACAGCATATATCGCGCAAACTTTACTTACTTTTGCAAGTAAATTTTTATATAACTCTTTTTCTCCTACATCTTCATTCATTCAAGACAATTCATTCGGTATTTGAATTAAAATGCAAAACGCGATATAAACCAAAATTTACCGCCTCTGCAAAACAGATGTCTGCCATTTTAAACTGTTTTGCCAGTTTTCGTAAAAGCCAAGAGTTTAGAGACGATATTTTATTTTCGATGTTGGACTTAACGCGAGTAATTCTACACCACCGCGTCTAATCTATTTTCGATACAGCCATTTTTACGGAATATCCGGAAACAATATATCTAAACGCATTCAAACGCACTTATAAAATGTCTTTTTAATGGAAAGACAAAAATAACAGAATAAAAATCAATTCACGGTAAAACACGCTACATAAAACACTCTAACTAATGTATTGTGTTTATTTTAGGCGCGCAACAAGCAACAGGAGGCAGAAGTTCTTGAATGGATTGAGGCTGTGTTAGGCGAAAAACTTCCTCCTGGTAACTACGAAGACATTCTGAAAGATGGTGTGATTCTTTGCAATTTAATCAATAAACTTGCACCCGGTTCGGTTAAGAAGATTCAAACTAAAGGCACCAATTTTCAGCTTATGGAAAATATTCAAAGGCGAGCTATATTCAGATTGTTTCAACATCTTCTTCATTATTATATGCATAAAATATATAATTGCATATGTAATCAAACTAAACATGTGCATATTATTTATCTTTTAGATTCCAAGCAGCAATTAAAAATTACGGTGTGCCTCAAGAAGAAATTTTCCAAACCGCGGATCTCTTTGAAAGACGTAACATCGTTCAAGTCACCCTCTGCTTATATGCGTTGGGTAGACTTGTAAGTATACTTTACTATTAATATTTATCTCTCAATCAAGTTTCGTAAAATTTAAATATTAAATATTCTTATAATAGACTCAGAAACATGACTGGAACGGACCAAGTTTAGGACCCAAGATGGCAGAAGAGAACAAGAGAAGCTTCACTGAAGAACAGCTTCGTGCCAGCGAAGGTCATCTAAATCTCCAAATGGGTTACAACAAGGGCGCCAGTCAATCCGGTCATGGTGGCTTCGGAAATACCAGACATATGTAAATTTTTTAAAAGGGGAAATTATCATATGTCTATATCACATATTTATAATGACTGGTTAGGAGATATCAATTTTATTATATAAAATATAATAAAATTGTTGAAATAAGTCGCATTTTTCAACCGCGCTTAAAATCTAAGAGTAAAATAACACAGTTTATCATATTAAACTTTGTTGCCGATATTTGTTTTTTTATAGTTATTATTGGCATAAATAAGATCAAATAATTTGCGTAAATTTTTTTCTCACTAAATTCTTCTCAATAAATAATTAACTCTCTCATCGTTGTGTGTGTGCTAATATAATCTTTTGCAGTATTTGATAATTCTAAAAACTGATTATTTTTTATATAGTTAAACTTTAAATATTTACTTTTTATTTAACATTTAACACAAATTATATTTTGTTTTTTTTTTGTTTTCTTATATCAAATATCACAAAACTATTGTATTGCATTACTATTTTAACTTTCTATACTTAGTCGCAACAAAATATATTTTTTATATAAATTTATAATAGTGTTTGCATGTAAATGTAAACATAAATTCTTCTTCTTATCATCGAAGATATCGCAAAAACGCTTTATATTTTATACGTACACAAAACAATACACATATCACATTAACACTCACATCAAAACAAAACTTTCATTGTATATGCTACTTTTACACACATACTTCACAATATACACAAATATTTTTTATAGTGATATTATTATAAAATTAAATACACACAACAATACAAACTAACATTAATGCAAACATTAAAAATGGACATTTATATACACATCACACAAAACTGTTATGTCTGTATACGTACATTTGCACGTATATTTGCAACATTTTACGCTACTTATTAGATGTAATAACAATGTACGTAGCGCGAAAATGATCTAGCAACACGATTTTATACTTATAAATCTATAATATATAAAGTAGATTTTAAGTTTTTCAATATAGTTTTTAAGCGCAGCTTTAATTTCACGTAATATTTTTTTGCAGTATATACTTACATACACAATATCAAATTACAGATGCTATAAATTCGTATCTGTCTATCTCATAAAGTAATTGTTGCATGTCTGCTCTTTTTATATACAAATTGATAAATTTAAATAATATATATTATAACTTTTTAAAATGTGTATTATGAAAGTATGTACATTTATAAATAAATTTGTGAAATTTATAGTTAGTGTCGTAAGTAATTAAAGCGAGGAAGTAACGAAGTAATCTTAAAAACAAAGTGATTTCAAAAAAATCTAACATTAGTTAGCCACTTTCATAAATCAATGTTTATGATGATTATTTCACATTCTCTTACACACTTTATTTTAATAATAAATAAACTTTTTAAAATTTTATAATTATCTTTCAAATCAACATATACATATATATATACGCGGATAACCAAATGACATAATAATCAATATATCTTTTGTGTGTCAACATTATCACAAAAAACTCATGTCATAAACGACAAAAAAGATAATCTAACGACAATTCCAAGTTAGATTATATTACCTATAGATAGGTAATAAAAAGTATTTGCGTTACGATGCGAAAAAAGTAAGAAATCGTTTAGTAAATAAAAACAACTTGCTTTTTATTTCATTAATTAATCTGAACTACATAAATTCACAGTAAAAGAATTAAGTAAAGAGCAAGTAAAAAAGATTTTTGTGCATCTCTATAACTTATCCTCCTTCGCACTCTCATGTGTGTATCTATACACCCACACAGTGGTAAAAATAGTCATTGCTGTTTGTAAATAAATTGGATACTTCACGATCACACGTCATTGCGACATGCTTTTCTAAATTTTTCGTGGAAAGGAGAGCGCACGCTTACGTGTTTCTGGCGTGGCAAAATTTAATTCATATAGTGTTGCTTTCCTTGGCAGATCTGAGTGCCTTTCAGTTTATTTTTGGATCACCGTGGCCCACACGGCGGCCATTGCTGGACTCGGGTCACGGTTCCATATCATTTTATTTCGTTTTGACTCAGTTTTTCGAAAAAAAAAACAGTTTTTATAATGTAGCTGTTTTAAATGTTAATTTTGTGTATCCAATAAAAAATGTATCACTTTACCCAATAAAATGTAATTATTTTAAACAAGTATTTATTTTTGTCTTCATTTTCTATGCATTTTATTGAATCAAAGCTGTTCGTTTGATATTACTTTTATAAGCGCGATTTACCTAAAGTTGCAAAAAGATTTGTGTATTATCAAACTGGATGGCAGATAATCATTTGCATATTTCTTTTTCTTTTTTTTTCTCTCTTTCTTTTATTTATATTAATTTATCTAGAAATTATGTGCTCGCATTTGGCATGAACAATGAACGCTGATCGATTTTGGCTAATAATTCACGATGTAAAAAGAATAAAATAAGATTCTGAATCAAGAGCACTTTTCGAAAATTAGCAAAAGTCTTATGAATGAATGCATTTCTGAGAGTCAAAGTTTCAAAATGAGATATATCACATAAACACAGAGATTTTTATAAAAATTTTAATTAATTGGATAGAAGGATTCAATAATCATACAATAAGTAAAATACGTATCGAGATTATGTGTGATACAAGAAATATTTCAGAGTAGTAATAAAAAACAGAAAATATATATGTAATTGAAATTTGCGCGTGTAATAACATGTACAGTAAATAGTAATTACAAAGAATAAAAATATTATGTAATTATAAAACATAAACATAAAATATATATATATCGTTTGTCATTAAGTTTTTGTTATAATTACGTATCAATTTTTGAGAAATGATATTTCACTTACCTGCCAAAGTGGGCGTCCAGGCATGGCTAATTTGCGTAAATATGTAAGTTGTCAAGTTTCCTCTTCGAAATTTCACGGTGCGTCTCACGTCGCGAACGTAGCTTTTCACCGACTCAAGCTCAAGCACAAAAAGTGCGCTCCACCGTGGCTGAGCTTCGTATATATGCATAAGAAGGTGCGCGTACGTGTTGGTGAACGTGGGGGCGCTTCTATATATGGATCACTTACTCACCACTCACTCCAGATCTGAAAATGCGATCCATCGGATTTCCATGAAAGAATATTATGAACAAAACAAACGCGGTGGGCAATCGATCGATAATCGAAATCAAAGTAATGAATTTTTTTCGAAAGATTTCGGTAACTTTGAATCAATGACATAAATTTGTTGATTCCTTAGATTTTGTAGACAATGTTAGGTGAATAAAAATCACATATCTTATTGTATTCTTACAAGTGCAACTGTTTTTTATCTTACTACGTACGATGTATTTTCTTTTATATACAAGTATGTAATCTGCGTGTATGTATAGATTTTTTTCAAAGAAAAAAAATCAAACTATGAAAAATATATGAAATTCTGTTTTGTTCTAGTTTTTTTTTTACGTTCTACATTAAGAATATATATTAGATTTGAACAAACCTAAACGTTGTTCTACTTTTTCAAAACTTACTTCACATGATTCAAAATTAAAGCCTACCTCGCAAGAATGGTAGCGTGGCCGAGCGGTCTAAGGCGCTGGTTTAAGGCACCAGTCTCTTCGGAGGCGTGGGTTCGAATCCCACCGCTGCCACATTATTTTTTTTTTTTTTATCGCCGTATACAAACCATTTAGTACATCATACGCCGCGACCTCGTATGCGAGCTGCGCGGCGACCGCATGGCGTGCGATTTGGGAAACGCAGTGGTAACGTCTCCGAAGATCCCTTTGGTTGCGTCGGCACGCGGCGCCGTGGTACACACCTAGCAGGAAAACATGAATGCGAGTAGGATGAAATCCCAACCGGTCTATGTGTGCGACATCTGTGTCAACAACGGTCTACTATCTGCCATTATCAAATCAAACAAGTTTCACTCGCCGATCAAACAGAGTACTTTACTTTTATTATAAATCTAATCAGATCTATATATTGTTTCATCCGAACTATGTGCTTTGTGTGTACGTGAGTATGCGTATTACTCTTTAAATATATACAGTATGAATTATACACATTTACCTTTAAATTGCATCTACCATTTTTTTTAAATAAAATTTATTGTTTTGCAAATGTGTTTTCAAACGAGAGATAAGATATTTTGTGTCTAAATAAAAAAATGCAACTTTATGTAAATGATAGAGATATTGATGACAGAGATATTGATGAAAACTTGTAACTTTTTTTCACATTTTCAATCAACATTGCACAACATTTTCTTACATATATCTATCAATATTACGTCTATATCTCGAGAATTATCACTGAAAAGAAGAACAATGGAATTTTAATTTTACACAAGGTGCGAAATGAAGGAACGTACGTTCCTTATAGAGAAGCTTATTCGAGAAATCCCATGCTCCTGTAAGCAGATGGGATCCTGTTGATGTTGTTGTCGTCGGGGGCTCGCCATTCCAGCCCGTTTCGGCTAAAAGGGATCGTTATTGAACATCTATGAAACGACGAAGGGGAAAACGTTATGTGTGGCCGATATAATAATAATTATGATATCGGAAAAAAAAAAGAAAAGAACGGAAGTGCGCTCTAGAGCGGCGTGGTATCCTGATACAAGTTTCATTCAAAAGATGCTCCACCGGCCACGCCCAATTGACGCATTCTCGGAAGCTTGAAATAAATTGTCGCAGTGTCGCAAATATGGAGTGATAACTGCAATATTACAGCGTACGAACACGTATGTGTCACACGTATAAGTTTTACGTATGTTTTATTACTATATTTGCATACCTCAGAAATCATATTATTATATTATAACATACAAATGTATACGTCTATATACAGGGTGTCTACCAAAAGATATTTTAATGACCGATTATTTGAAACATTATAAGACAAAAGATCTGATTCTAAAGTGGCGAAGCTATGATAGATTTCGAGTTAATAAGCGATTTAAAGATCATCAATTATACGACGGTGCCGACATATCGCGCGCTTAGATACTACGAAGCAGCAAGTAGTTAAAGATAATTTAGTACAGACGGTTTCTCTCTGTGTTACGATATTGAAAATAATGTCAAAATACAATAAGATTTTCTTTGAGTGATTCTTCACAAGT
This sequence comes from Pseudomyrmex gracilis, assembly GCF_002006095.1. NCBI lineage: Eukaryota > Metazoa > Arthropoda > Insecta > Hymenoptera > Formicidae > Pseudomyrmex > Pseudomyrmex gracilis. The sequence continues at coordinate 376,639 of NW_018020736.1, forward strand.
AACGTAAGAAGACAATTTCGTATTATCCGACTCCGTGGCGCAACGGTAGCGCGTCTGACTCCAGATCAGAAGGTTGCGTGTTCAAATCACGTCGGGGTCAAAGACCGTAACTTTTGTTAGCACAAGCCCGAGATATAAGACATTCACATTTTTCTCTATTGTAAGATTTATGTTTTTTACCTGTTACTTGTGTTCACGCATATTTACGACGTATAAAATTATTCTTAAAGAACAACTTTAAGTTAAGATAATTTTTATCATTAATAATAAGCAATTACTTTTTTATTTTTCGGAACGTAACTACATATTCGAACTGTGTCTATCAATTTCTCTTAGGTCGTAGGCGGAATAAATCGAAACGTTTGCATTTTATTCTTAACGTTTTGCAGATGACACTTAGCGCTTAGATTTCAGTGAAAAAGAGTTATATTTCGTCTGACTTCTCGTTCATATACAGACCGCACACAGGGAAATTATTGCGCGACGGAGCGGCCCATCCGCCGCATTGAGCTCACATCCCGCACAAAGGTTGTACAATATCAGGGCAGCATGAACGATACCATTTCTCCTCTCTCGTACAGTTAAGCATCATTCGCGCGGGTTTGTCTCATTTAGCCCCTCCTCGCACTAGGCAACCACGTGAAGCAAGAAGGTTGCTTGTCCGAACGTTCTTGTATTACCTATGACACGTACTTTCGTTCGAAATAATTTCCGTTCAACAGGATTGTATATGTAATGCCGAACGTCGCGTGCTTGCGCATGACAAAGAGTTTTATCAGTTGGCAATCAAAGTATCAAACACACGACTGTATATTATATATATTCATTTAAGAGTGATATATGATATTCTCTTTCATATGACTTTTTTTTTTGTTATCATTTATATTACGATAATTTATATCGCAGTAGCTGTGTCTTTGTGGCATTTATCTACATTCTTCATGCAATATCGATATAATATATAATAATTCTTGGCATGTATATGCGATAATACGTATCGTCAATGTATATCAAACCAACAAATTATTTCTGTTAAAATAGCAGCTGAATCTAAACGCGCGCGATGCGATCGAGACTTGAACAAAAATTCGCACGTCATAAACGACACGTGTGTCTCAGCATTAGGGTATTCCCCCGCTCATTTCTTTCGCGCTAATTTACACGCGGCTAACGCGGTAATCTGCAGTCAACGAACAGAATGGACATAATCAACAATTTAACCGACTGGCGAGCGGGAGCGCAGAAATGACTAGTAGGCTTTAAGCCGCGACGTACGTGCGACCGTATCGAGCAACGCGCTTTCTGTTGCTTTCTGTTACCCGTGGATCGGAAAGACACAATTTTGAGGAAGAGCCGCGTGTTGCCCGGGCAACGCCACGACTTAGCTATACCCCATTGGTCCACGGCGATCTCTTTCCACTGCTTATTGGTTCATTGACTCCGGCGTGGACGGAAATTTCGGCAGGGCTACGGGCCCGTGGCCGCCGCAACGGGCAAATCCCGCCAGGCTGCGCCTACTCGTCGCAGATTCGCGCGCGACAATACACAGCTGTGCGTCAAACGACCGCCCAGTGCACGCCCTGAACACCGGAACCCGTCGTCGAGGGACAGTGACACTGTTTTTCCCCAAAATCGGCATTAATAATGTACGATTCCCCCCTCGCGCGCCGCCGTTGACAATACCGTGTGCGAATGCCGACTTCGCATATATCGGCAAGTTTCTCCATTATTTGCGAACGTATTGTACATCGAGTTATATTCCACGCGCTCGACAACATATCACCGTCCCATGCGCACCATCACAATTCCAAAATAAATCGAACGTTATTACGTTTTCCCCTAAAATTAAAGCCGCTTCGTGTCCGTGTAGTGGGGATTGCTATCCGCGAAGGGGCGTTGTGTATGTATATATACAAGGTGACTCATAACACTCTGGTGTAGGCGATGATACCTCACCGACGTTAGCAAATGCAACGAAAGCAATAAATATAATTGCGCAATTTGCGATGAATCATGGATGAAATAAATTAAAGTGTTTTACTTCTTGCATTTGCTATGTCTATATTAAGATATTAAATTATAAAATTTTGTATTTAATAAAGACACATTTCTCTATTTCCACTGTACATAAATTATGTTGTTGTCTTACATGTTTTTTCTTTTTTATTATAAAAGCTTTACGTGTGATTCTGGAGTTTTAGACAATTATACAAACAACGCGATTTATCTTAACATAAAATTTATATTGAAAGAAAGATGTTATAGTCAAATAACGGACATATGTAATTTGAAAAAAACTTGAGATATATTTGCACCATTGTCACTTGTTTTACATTTTCATGTAAAATATAAGATTAGTCGTATCACAATATTTCTAAACGTTCTTCAGTACGAAATTTTATATTTTTGTCTAACTGTGCGATACACCCTATATACATAATCGTGCGTACACGTAGGCTTCGCCTTGTTGACACTAGCGCTTCTATCGGTGGCGTCATGAAATTACAGGCAGCCGCATGCGTTCCTGTTGAAAAAATTCCTCACGGGCGAAAGTCAAGGTATGACAGAATATCGCAATAACAAGCCGGTCTAGAGAACGCCTCCTTGCTCCGCGTGTTTTCCTGGCAGCAGGAGGGGCTCGGTACGACAACCCGCGCGAAACTCTGTTCAACGTAGGGAGAGCGGCCGCCTCTTATTAGCTCCTGTTGTTACATACAAGCCGGATATTGTGGTGCTCGCATGCGGGATGTGAGCACGCACCGCGAGCTGATTATACCGAGTGGGGGTGATACAGAACGATGGTCGGACAGGTCGGGTAACGGTCGTCGTGCGTCATCGCCAGCGAGCGTGTTCACTACGCGCTCGAATTTTAACACATTCTTCGTGAAACAAAAATTAATTTTATCAACATTATATGCACACATGATGTCAGCATTGTACAACTTTGTAGGGTTTCCAAAATCCCCATATATTTTGTATCGTTTATTTAAATCTTAATGTAAAAAAGTTTTTCACATTATATATTATTATTTTATATTGTATTCACATTGTTTAATGATGATTAATAAATATAAACAATTGCTTCAAAAAAATTTTGCTTTGTTATTTATAGTTTTGAATTCTGTAAGAATTATTATTTGTTTGTTATAAAAATATAATATAGTTTATAATGCAGATTTTCATTGAAAAATAAAATTGCCTATATATCTACATCTCTTTCATTATCACGACATGAAAGTATTTCTTACTATGACACGAGGTAGCAAGAAGACTCCGTGGCGCAACGGTAGCGCGTCTGACTCCAGATCAGAAGGTTGCGTGTTCAAATCACGTCGGGGTCAAGTGTCAATATTTTTATTACTTTTTTAGATAATTTTTGATATTGCACGTTGCTTGTGCTAATAAATTTTTTTATTTAAACACTTTAAATAAGTCGTAACTATTTAAATATATTATAAAATCGTTGAAATCATAAATAAAAAGAAGCGAACGTTTCTGGATATATTTCAGTATAAATCAGCACTTTTCATACTGAAATATACTGAAGATTGAATTTTCGTGAAATTTCTCATGACCGCGTCTCAAAATTGATTTTTATATTAAAATTTACTGAATAACTTCTATCTAATCTTAACATATTGTACTTTATAGCAACGAGAAAAAAAGTTGACTCATCGAAATCGACGAAAGGAGAAGTCGACTCATCGAAACCGAATCCAATGCCGTTTTTTCAAGAGAACAAATCAAGGGACGTACATATATATAAAGAAAAGAAGATTGCTATATACAAGGTCCACGCGCGCGCGCGACCAATATTTCCCTTTCATCTCTCTCTTTCTGGCGTGGATTACTAGAGAGACGGATTACACAAGCTCGATAACCACTAAAAAGTCAAGTCATTTTTTTCTCCGTTCTATCTTTAGAAATGTTCTGTATCTCATCTTGGAAATATATTTTTCCGAACACACTCGGAAAACAAGTGTGAGATTGTTTTTCTGTCTAATTTTACTTCGGTGCAGAGATTTGTTAACTTTTAAAAGTCGCAAGCAACTAAATAAAATGATCTCTATCTCTAAATTAAAACAAGTACTACATTATTAAACAGTAAAGAGTACGTGCCCAAGTAGCAGTCGTGGCCGAGTGGTTAAGGCGTCTGACTAGAAATCAGATTCCCTCTGGGAGCGTAGGTTCGAGTCCTACCGACTGCGAAGCACGTTTGTTAATTTTTTTGTTGTCTACAACAATTATTTTGTAATAGAGAAATATATTTTTTACATTATAGTCTGGTGTTGTTATTTTCAATATCTATACTGTATATTTATAAAAATATTTAATTGTACTCAATTATAATATCCATGATTGCATACACATGCAATATGTCTGATCAATATATTTATATACTTATACAATATTTATATAATTAAATTATATATTTTATGTGCATTTTTTTTTACTTATATTTTTATAAACATATATGTATAAAATAACTGGAGGTGATTCACGAGAGGCGGATTTTGGAAAGGCGCCGTGGCTTAGTTGGTTAAAGCGCCTGTCTAGTAAACAGGAGATCGGGGGTTCGAATCCCCCCGGGGCCTCGTGTGATCAATTTTTTTTTTATTCCGTAATAAATAAATAAAAATTATTATGTATTATACCACGTTCAGAAGTTGAACTTGTATCCATTTCCAGAAACGTTTACATGCGCCACCGACGGAGCAGACGAGTAAGCAACTCCTAGCAAATTCTGTGATTTCTGTTCTTCAGCCTTCTCAGACACCTGTGCACATTTACTATTAACAAAAACTTATATTTAGAATAGACACAAAATTATTATTTTTTTTTTTAACTAAAATATAACTTATTAATTATAGAACAAAACTCACCTGTTCCGATTGCAATTGACCCAGCTGTTGAGCTTGCGCTAATTGCGCTTGTCTAAACGCGAGCAATTGCGCTAATTGCGGTTGGTAAATATTGTTTGGTTGAAATGCATGCGAGTACGCATGTTGTTGCTGCTGCAATTGTTGCATGTATGCTAAAGCGGTAGCAGGATCTATAGTGGATTGATAAGCTAACGGTGCGGTAGCGGGAGTTGCAAAAGTCGGAACAACCCCATAGCCGTTTGCAACGGAACCTAATGGATAATATCCTGTAATAATTAAACAATTTGCAATTGCTCAAAAGTTTTATTTTTTATGTATTTTCTGCTTTTTAATTTCAAGTTTAATATATGCGAAACTAAATTGATAAATAAAATATATGCACGAGTAGAGATATATTAATTAAAAACCTAGGCCAGGATGTTTATAAGCGAGAGCATGTGCTAAACTTGGTAAGACTCTTTGCGCTAATTGCGGGTTGCCGATGCTAGAAGCAAATGATTGATGCGAGCTTGGGCCGTTAAATGCGTACGACGTTTGCGTTAATCCTGGCCTGATAAAACTGAAAGAAGTATGTTGATCTGCACTGCCTATCACGTTTGTCGATTTTATTCCTTGAATCGGTGGTTCAGCTATGACCAAAAAACATAAAGCACCGAAGACAATCACGTGTCTCTGCAAAGTGCAATTTATAAAATTAGTCAAAGAAATAAGAGAAAACGCGCGCGCGCGCGCGTGTAAAAATATATTATCTTAAAATATCGTTGGAATTTAGCCGTGAAAACAAATATTCGGTTTTGCGCGCTTTTCAAAAGATAAGATTTGATAATGTTTTTTATATTGTTAATGTGTTAACATATTAGTTGCTCTTCTGCGTCAGATAATTCTAAGATAAAAATATAAAATAGTAATTTATTTCGAAATATTTGTAATATATAAATTATTGCGGTTTAACTTACCAACATGATCAAAAAGTGTGCAAATTGTTTATGATATTATATCAGTGTGATAAAAGCGCGCACACACACATACATACACAGTATTACGATCAGCAAAAATCACGACAGTATACAGTGGCAAGAAAACCTCCGAGAAGCATATATACTGCGGAAGCAGTTGGTATAAAACGTGAGTTGCATCCGATCGACATCATTTTATTATTTAGTCGGCACTTTCACCGAGATACCGATATCGAACAAGTCGTGAATTACAATCAGATGACACATTAAAAAACAATTTTCGCAAAATAAGATAAACTCAGACTAAAACAATAATAGTGTACTATAAATAAATTATCACTCGAAAATATATATAATATAAAAAAACGTGTGTATATTTTTTAAATGTAATTTTAAGTGAAATATTATTCCTTTTGAGATCGTAAGATCGTTGATAACAGAGAAAGTTACTTTCGAAGTACCTAATGTGACATGACATATAACATCTGGTGAGTATTAATTGCAATCAGAAAGAAGTTTGAATACTAAACTAGAATATTTGTAAGACATCGTACTTATGTATAAGGTGTATATGTATATATTATACGAAAGAGAAAGAATAACCTTTCTTTTTGTGTAACAGAAAATTGTTTTCTTATGTGTAAAATTATTTACACATAAGACATAACATTTATTATATATTCTTTAAATCATATTTTAAAGAAAACTCTTAAATATAATAAATGATGACAAATCTTTTTATTTATAATAATACAGTTGCACAAAAAGTACTTTTTTATCAGTTTATACATTATAAAAATCTTACACATTACTCAGGTCGACACAATTTAAATGTTTAGAATTTATTTGAGAATAAACAATAGTTCTTAAAAACAGTAATTTTGTCTGTTACAGTGATAAGAAAAAGTTCTATTTAGAAAACGAACTATATATATTTCATGCTAATGAAAGACAAAAGTATACGAACAACTTTGATTTATTCATAACAAACAAGAAAATATTGGCAAAAATGATTATTGCTTGCAACATTTTATGTCATTATTTTGCCAAAATCCTAAAGTAATAACAAAGTCTAATATCAAATTCGAATTTAGCAAAAAAAAGGACAAACTTGTTGTTTAGAACAAAACTGTTTCAAGAATCATTATATATTCATTCCCAAACAAAAAGTCTATGTTGACCTGTGATAGCTATCTACCTAAATATATCTGGCAATAGGCGTTAAAATGGAGTCTGAAAATATGTATTTTACAGTGGACAATGCTACATCTTTAATAATGAACGATTGATTTGCGAATTGATCAAGATTTGTGTGTTGCGACATTTGGATTTTTTCATTATAAATCATTTTACACATTCGAAAAATATGATTGATAAAACATGCCCATGGCACTAGTTGCAAGTAATGCAAAGCAGCTCCACCATGTTGCTAAACCTAAAATACCTCTATAAACATCCGTAGTAAATATCTGTAAAAAAAAATTTGTTTTATATATATGACAAATATATGATAGGTTATGTAAATATATTAAGACTTATGTAACATATTAAAACTTACCTGCTTTAACGAGCCTAGTGCAAGTTGAAATTCTTCAGCAGTTTGTACAACAGTCTTATCACTGTTATCATTGTTAGATGATAGCGACTGTGGTAACTCATCAGCTGGACATTCTTCCTCTAACGTTCCTCCCAAAATACCTTCCCAAGTAAAACCACCTAGTTAAAAAAAAAAGTACGTACATGTGTGTAATGCATCACTTTAACTTATGCATTTCAAAATAAAACTATATTTGTTTACCTAATGTTTTATATAAAAATGTAAAAAATAAACATATAATTATTGGAACAATAAACTGCACTGCTACTACACATAAATAATAGTACACAGCCGCAATCTGTAACATAAAAAAAGAGTAAATTGTTTTTCAATTGCTTTTAAAAAAAGATTTTAAAATACCAATAATTAAAATAGTTCGTATGTGTGTATATATATATAGTTATACAATGCCTACTTTTTTTTGTAGATCAACATTTGTTATTCTACCAGCTTCCTTTTTCTGTATTTCTAGTCTTTGATTTGCAAGATTTAAATAAGATTGCAGATAAATTGGCATGAGCATTATTCTTAGTACAACAGCAAGAATAATAACTATCAGTCTCATACTTTCAAATCTTGCAGGTGTCATCCTGTAATTAGAAACTCGTTTAAGGCTTTGTTGTTTTGCATAGATATTAAATTTAAATATCAGATCAGATGCATCTCAACTTACAACGGACTACTCATTCCGCTAAATATCCGAACAGTCAAATAATCTCTAGTCAAAGGTGTAATCCATAAACTCACCAAGAGGAGTGGCGAAACATAACTAATATTAGCTAATAGCAACAATAATTTATTATCTTTGTAATATCTGTAACAGAATTTTCATATAAACACAATGCACAATCAATTTTATCTAAGATAAAATAATGGAAATTTATTATACCTTAATGCATCATAGTGCATTTTTGATATCCTCAGTCCTGGGAAAGTGAATAAAGATCCTAGTAAGCCACACCATATTGCAAGGAAGAACTTAACAACAATTTTTGAAGCTGGCCCCCTACAGTAAATATATTTATTGATAACGTTACATAATACTATGTAACAAAACTATCACAAATAATAAGTCTAAAAATAATTAAAAATAAGTTAATAAATAGCTAATAAATTGTATATTGTTTTAGTCAAAGAATAAAGATTTCCAATTGTGTCATAAGGATCTAATATTGCACAAAAGAGGGGTCTTTGTATCAATACAATATTCTACTTGTAGGTAACCAGGAAAAAAAAGCAAGGAAGAGAAAAATATCACGAACAAAGAATAACAAAGATAAAACATGCTTAGCTTACGTTGAGGAAAGTCCTTGAGTATCTAAAAATTGAGAAGCGCTGTGATTGAAACTTGTATATGCTTTTTCCAGCCCAATTTCTAGTTTGTTTTCATCTATTATAAGCACCATCATAGCGATAAGAAGATATGCAAATCCCGTAACAATGCATGTGGATCTTTCACCTATACTTTCTTCTCCTTTGAAATATTGTATCCAAAGTGAAAATAGTACCTTACTATAAATTATGTAAGGAAAGTAAAGCATGTCGACATAATTCTTGGTCACCTCTCAAAGAACAAAAAATTCAATATATATGACATTTTAATGTAAAGGATACAATGCAAAACCCAGAACTACCAAACACCACAGTATACTGAGATTAATCTCATCTTTGATCGGATAGAAATAATTGTATGTCTATTAAATAACAAAAGAAACGTTTGATCAATTATGTGTACATAAGCATTTGTCTATTAATTAAATGAATGAAAACACCAACCTCTGTTAGTATATAAACAATAACAGCGTATACAGAAAAATCCAAGAGCCATTGGTACTCTGTGTAATATTTTAAGTGTATTACATCTAGAGCAGTTATTTTTGCACTTTCAAGCTTGATATCTAGATTTCTAGGAACATGAAACACATCTCCCACTTTGCCATTTTCACTGTGCTTCCCTTTTTTAGGTTTTTCTTTAGGTACACCAGCTAATGTTCTAAGTTGTTGATCTGTTGGATACTGATATCGTTTCAATCTGTGCATATAAAATACATATACACATACATATATAAAATTTTGTTTTACATTGTCTTCTTCTAGTTACATAAGAAAAATATTACAATTTTTTAATTATAATGTACTATATTTATTTTAATTATAATGTAATATAGTTATATATATATATATACCCTGTAGAACATAAGATCCATCTTGCAACAGAGAAATGTGGACTTAGTTTTTGTATAATGCTGACCATTACAAGCGTAATGACCAGTTGTGCTCCTAAAAGAGCCTGAAAAAATATATACAATTATATATACAATTGTATCTGTAACATTTACATTATTTACAAGATTAAATAAATCTATGAAACAGAAAAATATATGTTGAAAATCTACGTGTTAATGTGACTTTATAAGTAAATAAATACTTGTATGTTACAAACATTATTTTTAAAACTGCAAGAAATTTTGTTCAAAATTTACCATGTGTAGTACGTAAAGTTTTCGGACAATTTAAATTTTCAAGAACGAGACTGTCTCGATTAATAACTCAAAAATGTCAATTGGCAGAAAGACAATGAAATCGAGGAAAGACACTAATACCGCGACTAATGTTTGCTCTACCATTTTAAAAAACATTCAGCCGCTCTTGAAAGCTGGTTTTATAAATAGTCATAACCTAGTAAAACCCAGCGAAATACAATCTCCAACACATGTATATTATCAGAGAGAAGACTGAAAGCGGCCAGGGACATATGAAAAACTGTATGTACACAGCGCGTCATTGAATCACGAAATAGGATCGGGGGCAAGCGGGGCAGTTGCTCGTAGTGCCAACGAGCGCCGTACAAACTAACTAGTAGCAATCGGTTATCCACAACTATGTCGTGTCGATAATGTAAAAAAACAACACGTGAAAATAACGTGACTGTAATTTATATTATATATAACATTAAATAATACATATACATATAATTTATTAGATATTTATAATATTATACTTTATATTGTATTATATGTATTATATACATACTACAGAGTAATGTCACTGACCTCAGCCGCGCGGCCTTGGCGGGGCACTGACCGCGAGCGCGCGGCCATGGTGGGGGCGGGGTCA